>NC_050574.1:225862474-226079974 GCF_011100635.1 Trichosurus vulpecula
TTGCACGTTGTCTCCTCCATTAGAATATGTGCTTCTTAAAGTTATCTATAGTCATGTGAAAAAATGTTCTAAATCACTACTGATAAGAGCAGAGGTGGGGCACCTGTGGCCTTGTGGCCACATGTGGCCCTTGGGTGTGGCCTTTTGCCTGAGTCCCAAGTTTTACAGAACAAATCCTTTTATTAAGGGGATTTGTTATGTGAAGTTTGGATTCAATCTAAGGTCTGTACTTGGGGACCTAGAGGGCCATGGATGGCCTTAAGCTGTAGATTCCCCAGCCCTGGATTAGAGAAATGTAAATTAAAACAAATCTGATATACCACCTCACACCCATCAGATTGGCTGATATAACAGAAAAGGAAAATAATAAACGTTGGAGAAGATGTAGAAAAATTGGAACACTGATGCATTGTTGGTGGAGTTGTGAACTGATCCAGCTATTCTGGAAGAAATCATTAAAAAGGGAGAAGGAGGGGGCAGAGCCAAGATGGCAGCTGGAAAGCAGGGACTTGCATGAGCTCCCTGCCAAGTCCCTCCAAAAAGCTGTTAAAAGTGGCTCTGAACAAATTCTAGAACTACTGAACCCACAAAATAGCAGAGGGAAGCAGGGCTCCAGCCCAGGACAGCCTGGATGGTCTCTGGATAAGGTCTATTGCGCACAGAGCTGGGAGCGGAGTGGAGCAGAGCCCAGCGGGGGTGGTGGCAGGGCCAACCAGACTGGGAGCTGGGCGGTGCGGGCCCTAGCACCCTGAATCAGTGAGCTGTGGCAGTTACCAGACTTCTCAACCCACAAACACCACAGACAACAGAGAAGGTTAGTGGGAAAAGCTGCAGGAATGGAAGGAGTTCACGGTTTGGCCACCGCCCCGGGGGCAGCCGAGGTGGCCTAGCTACAGAACTACAACTGCAGTTGCTTCTGGCCCCAGGCCCACCTGGTGGGAGAAATTAAGTGGCTGATCAGAGCAGGAGTGCAGAGCCTGCTGAAGATCTGAGTCCAGTCTGGGTTGGGGGTTCTTGGGGAAGGAGGAGTCTGGTGTGGCAGAGCTGGCTGTAATAGCTCCGAAAACAACAGCGCATCCCCTCAAGCTTGGAACAAAGTACTCTTTACTCTATAAGCAGTCATGCCCCTATGAAAAACTTAAGGGTCAAATAAGTTGGCTGGGAACATGGCCAGGCAGCGAAAATGCACTCGGAATCAGTCTCAGACTTTGGAATCTTTCTTTGGTGACAAAGAAGACCAAAACAAACAGCCAGAAGAAGTCAACAAAGTCAAAGAGCCTACAACAAAATCCTCCAAGAAGAACATGGACTGGTCTCAGGCCATGGAAGAGCTCAAAAAGGAGTTGGAAAAGCAAGTTAGAGAAGTAGAGGAAAAATTGGGAAGAGAAATGAGAAGGATGTGAGAAAACTATGAAAAACAAGTCAATGACTTGCTAAAGGAGACCCCAAAAAATACTGAAAAAAATATTGAAGAAAACAACACCTTAAAAAATAGACCAACCCAAATGGCAAAAGAGCTCCAAAAAGCCAGTCAGGAGAAGAATGCCTTGAAAGGCAGAATTAGCCAAATGGAAAAGGAGGTCCAAAAGACCACTGAAGAAAATACCACCTTAAAAATGAGATTGGAGCAAGTGGAAGCTAGTGACTTGATGAGAAACCAAGATATTATAAAACAGAACCAAAGGAATGAAAAAGTGGAAGACAATGTGAAATATCTCCTTGGAAAAACCACTGACCTGGAAAATAGATCCAGGAGAGATAATTTAAAAATTATTGGACTACCTGAAAGCCATGATCAAAAAAAGAGCCTAGATATCATCTTTCAAGAAATTATCAGGGAGAACTGCCCTGATATTCTAGAGCCACAGGGCAAAATAGAAATTGAAAGAATCCATTGATCGCCTCCTCAAATAGATCCCAAAAAGAAATCTCCTAGGAATATTGTCACCAAATTCCAGACCTCTCAGATCAAGGAGAAGATACTGCAAGCAGCTAGAAAGAAACAATTTGAGTACTGTGGAAACACAATCAGAATAACGCAAGATCTAGCAGCTTCTACATTAAGAGATTGAAGGGCTTGGAATATGATATTCCGGAGGTCAGTGGAGCTAGGATTAAAACCAAGAATCACCTGCCCAGCAAAACTGAGTATCATGTTCCAAGGCAAAATTTCGATTTTCACTAAAATAGAGGACTTTCAAGCTTTCTCAGTGAAAAGACCAGAGGTGAATAGAAAATTTGACTTTCAAACACAAGAATCAAGAGAAGCATGAAAAGGTAATCAGGAAAAAGAACAAGAAAAAGAAATCATGAGGGACTTACTAAAGTTGAACTGCTCTGTTTACATTCCTACATGGAAAGATGATGTGTAGGATTCATGAGACCTTAGTATTAGGGTAGCTGAGGGGAATATGCGTACACACACACATATAGATACAGATATATATAGACAGAGGGCACAGGGCAAGTTGAATATGAAGGGATGATATCTAAAAAAAAATCAAATTAAGGGATGAGAGAGGAATATATTGAGAGAGGGAGAAAGGGAGAGATAGGATGGGGTAAATTATCTCACATAAAAGTGGCAAGAAAAAGCAGTTCTGTAAGGAAGGGAAGAGGAGGCAGGTGAGGGGGAATGAGTGAATCTTGCTCTCATCAGATTTGACCTGAGGAGGGAATACCATACACACTCAATTGGGTATCTTACCCCACAGGAAAGAAGGAGGAAGAAGATAGAGAAGGACGGATGATGGGAGGGCAGATGGGTGAGAAGGTAATCAAAAACAAACACTTTCGAAAAGGGACAGGGTCAAGGGAGAAAATTGGGTAAAGGGGGATAGGTTAGGAAGGAGCAAAATATAGTTAGTCTTTTACAACATGAGTATTGTGGAAGGGTTTTACATAATGATGCACATGTGGCCTATGTTCAATTACTTGACTTCTTAGGGAGAGTGGGTGGCAAGGGAAGAGGGGAGAGAATCTGGAATTCAAAGTGTTAAAAACAGATGTTCAAAAACAAAAAAAAAGTTTTTGCATGCAACTAGAAAATAAGATACACAGGCAATGAGGTGTAGAAATTTATCTTGCCCTACAGGAAAGGAAGGGAAAAGGGGATGGGAGGGGAGTGGGGTGACAGAAGGGAGGGCTGACTGGGGAATGAGGCAACCAGAATATACACCATCTTGGAGTGGGGGGGGGGTAGAAATGGGGAGAAAATTTGTTATTCAAACTCTTGTGAAAATCAATGCTGAAAACTAAATATATTAAATAAATAAAATTTAAAAAAAAAAGGGAAAAGGACCCACATGTATAAAAATATTTATAGCAGCTCTTTTTGTAGTGGCAAAAAGTTGGAAATTGAGGAGGTGCCCTTCAACTGGGGAATGGCTGAACAAGTTGTGGTATATGAATGTCATGGAATACTATTGCGCTATAAGAAATGATGAGCAGGCAGATTTCAGAAAAATCTGGAAAGGCTTACATGAATTGATGCTGAGTAAAACTAGTAGAACCAGGAAAACATTGTACACAGTGACAACAACATTATGTAACATCTAACTTTGGTAGGCTTATTTCTTCTCAGCCATATAGTGATCTAAGACAATTCCAAAACTCATGATGAAAAATGCTATCCGCATCCAGAGAAAGAATTATGGGAGTCCGAATGCAGATAGAAGCATGCTATTTTCATTTTTTTTGTTTTTTCTTTCTCGTGGTTTTCCCCTTTTGTTCTGATTCTTCTTTTTCAATGTGACTAATGTGGAAATATGTTAAATGTGATTGTACGTGTATAACCTATACCAGATGGCTTGTTGTCTTGGGGAGGGGGGAGGGAAGGGAAGGAGGGAGAAAAAAAATTGCAACTCAGAATCTTATAGAAGTAAATGATGAAAACTATCATTGTATGTAATTGGAAAAAAGAATATGTGCTTCTTGAGGGCAGGGACTGTTTCTTGCTTTTATTTGTTTTCCCAGGATTTAGCACAGCACCTGGCCCATAGTAAGTGCTTGATAAATTCTTGTTGACTGACTGACTTTAGTTTGTTGTTCAAGGAACAGTATCTTGACTAGAAGTCCAGATTCCTGAAAACATTGAAAAAACTGTGAGACTACTGAACTTCTCATTTATTCATGTGTCTTGATTAGTTTCCTAGTGTCCTTTCAACCTCTCATAATGAGTAGAAGGGTGCTCTGAGGTTTCCCCTTCTAACACTTATCCCTGTTGTTTTGCAGATGATAGAACTAGCATGCATGAATTTCCCGTGGTCACATTGTAAGTTAGAAAACATAGAATCATAGTTTTAGAGCTGGAAGGGACCATAGATGTCAATTAGTCCAGCCCTTTCATTTTATAGATCGGATAACAAAGGCCCAGAGGGATTGAATGTGGTAAATGGCACAGACAGGAATCATATCCAGGTACTTATGCTTCCAAATGCAGCACTCTACTGCTGCAATCTTGAATAATCTTGTGCATTTTTTAAAAATTAAAAATTAATCTATCACTTCAATCAAGTGTTTGGAAGTAATTTTAAACATAATTAGAGAAGGTATACTTGGAAATGTTAAGCGGGTAATAGTGTTGACTAATCATGTAGGGTACCCAATTTTATTATACAGCAAAAAAAGATTGGTAAATAGTACAGTAAATGCACATACGAGATGCTTTTGAAATATCCAACAAAGCTTGTTCTCCTGGGTTATGGTGCCTCAGGGGATGTCCCATTACATTCCACTATTTTTTCTCACTAGCAATAATATTAATAACTCAAAATTGCTTTAGTTACAAATGACATCTGAAATAGTATAATTCACATTTTACATGATGAGACTTGCCAGTAGATGCTGCTGGGGGGTGCATTAGATAAGCATGCTGGGTTTGATGTTAGAAAGACCTGAGTATGTACTAGCTGTGTGATCTTGGGCAGGTCACTTAACCTCTGTTTGCTCTACTTCCCTCAACTGTAAAATAGGGATCATAATAGTATTTATTTCCCAGGGTTGTTGTGAGGATCGAATGAGATATTATTTGTAAAAGCTCTTCGTTTAATACCTAGCGCAATAGTAGGCACCACATAAATGCTTATTTCCTCCCTCTGTCCCAATGTTACACATCTAATAAGTGTAAGAGATGGATTTCAAATGCAAGTCTCTCCTAATTTCAAGTATAGTCCACTTTCCACTATACAATACTGCCTTGTCTAACTGTTCTCCCTTCCTTTTTAGCCTGCCATTGTGAAGGGAAAGGACATGGGTAGAGAATGAAATACCAGATGAAGGTTAATTGCCTGTAATTTTAAGAATCTATATTTCATTGTGATTTTTATAAATCTTATATGCTTATATGCTATAAGTTTATAATGTGACTATACCTGTGTTTGTATTTTATCCACCTGCTAGATCCTAGGTTCCTTGAAGGGAGGGATTATGTCTAATCAGTGCTAATATTATTCTTAACACAGTACTTTGCACGTACAAACTGCTTACTATGTGTATATTTTGCATTTTAGTTTTAATTTTGATCCTATATGAGCAGTAGGATATTAGTTCCCTACTGCCATTGTATTTTTTCTTAGTCTGGGCCTGGAACTCAGTTCTACTTCTAGTATCCTAGAAATGAAAGTAATGGGCTAGTCCCTTGTAGGCTTCAGAAATATACTTATTCTATCCCTTAACGTGATCTGTAAGAGTCTGAGGCTAAGCAGGGATTTCTCTCCTGCCCTCAATCTTAGCCATCTTGCATTTTCTCATCCTGAAGGTTATAGGCAAAGCCTGGGATAGTCTGTCATCTTGTCCCATCTTCCTCTTAGTTTTGGGTTTTTCTGCTTCCTTCACTTTTGTCTTAGAGACCTATTATGTTTTAGCCCCATTCGAAGTGCTCATTCCTTTACCCTTGTTCTCACTGATCCTCTGAAACACTTTGTCTAGCCATCAGTGGAACAAGGCACCTCTTTCACCTCCATTATGTTGGGCTATTGCCTTGCCTCCCAAAAGACCAGTGCAGATTTGATATCTTTCCGTAGCCCTTAGGGATCTAATCGCTTTGCTGTCTCGTAACCAAGAGTCTTGTTTGAGTCATTTCCTGCCACCATCCCTCCATTCTCCAGGCCTAAAAGCTGTATGCTAAAATAATTCTAACAAAAAAATTGTATGAACACATAGTAATATAACCATTTTCACCTCCAAAATACATGGCCAAAACAATTTTATTACAAATATTTTAAATAATCTCCATGATACCTTATTGTTTATACTATTAATGACAGTAGAGGTTGTATACACAGATAATTTTAAGGACCTCTACTTTTGAGAGAAAACTCAAAGAATTAGAGATAAGATGTGTTACTTTTCTGTCTTTTTTTATTGAAAGTGTAATAAAACCTTGTCAGTCCATTCACATTTTCTTGTGGGGGATAAAAGAAGCCTCAGGTCTGCTATACATTTGCTCAGGGTAGAAATATGGTAAGGAACAGTTAAAGAAGAGGATCACTTCATAGACTAAATCAAGTATAAAGTTTGAGACTGTGGAATTTTCTTGCGTGCTTGAGTCATAGGTTCCATAAGGAGGCATGATTCCAAATAAAAAGAAAGAGGTTCCGAACTTTTCTAAGTAACTTTTCTCTTCACGTGCCATTGATTAAGGATTAGAATTTTGATCAGTGAAATTAAATAATCTTAAAAAGGAAACTTAATTAAGGGAATAAGATTTAAATTGACTTACATAATTTGAAAACCTTTAATTTGGAACTATCTGTGAGATACTTATGCCTATAGATAGTGAAGTCCTCGATACTTTGTAAATGATACTGTGCTGATTGCATCAAATCCTGAAACATTTTCAAAGTCACATAAATAAGATCCATAATAACATAGAAGAGTTAGGCCTAAGTATTCCCACAGGAAAAAAACAAATTAATGAAGAATACTAATTGTCGGAACTAATATAGAGAAAGAGAATGCTTGTATATTCATGTGTACGCACTGTAAATGGATAATTGATAGACATTGAAATTGGATAATGAATTAAGAGTGTAACAGGAGGAGTAGAGGTTTAAATTACCTTTGGGAACTTGCAGAGTTCTTTCAAAGACCCTGAACTTCTCTCTTTCTGAAACAAAGGCTCATCTTTTTTTAGACCAACATTCTTTTCATGATGTTATATGGCTTTGAGTAAAGGAACACTATAGTCCTTGAAAAATTAGGGCAATAAAGAGGTGTACAGTGAGTGGGAGCAAGCTCTCACACCTTCCTAAAGAAGAGCCCTTGAGAGGTGGCACAAAGGCTTCTGGTAGAGAAATGTATAATCAGAAAACTGGACTAGTACATGGCAAGAAGAAGGACTGCACTAATAGACATTGTACCTCAGAAGGTTAGGAAACCTCAAGGAAGCATCAAGCACATGGTTGGACGTAGAAGCTGGGTACATAGGTAATAAGCATGAGTGCATTATAAAGGATTACCACATTGAAGAGATCACAAATATATTTGGATTAATTTACATACTGGAGTGTTATACTTTAGTTGTTATACTTTAATTGTTCAAGAGGGCAGCTGGGGACACAGCAGGTACAGTGCCAGGCTGGAGACAGGACTCATCTTCCTAAGTTCAAATCTGACCTCAGACACTTAGTGAGTGACCCTAGGCAAGTCACTTAACCTGTTTGCCTCAGTTTCCTCATCTGGAAAATGAGCTGGAGAAAGAAGTGGTAAATCACTTCAGGGTTTTTGGGGTCAGCAATACGTGATAGGGCTTTATTCACTAATAAACTAAAACTAATACAAATTATCCTTTATTTTTGGCTTAATTATACATCTTGATACCATGTAACAATACTGATTAAATCCTCACAAATGACAAAGTTATAATAATAATTCTCTTCACTGTGAATAATTATCTTGGTTTGTTTTCTTGAGGCTTTGAAAATTATGTAGATTCATATATCTTGTGCCTGACTTAGGAGCCTATAAGAAACTTTGGCCATATTTCACAAAGCTAAAAAATGCAATTACATTCTTACATTCTTACCAAATCTTTCTCCCTTGTCCTTTACTTTCTTTCCATTCTTCAGCATTCTTAGATTTTAACTGGAATTAGAATTGCATTATCTTCTTTCAGTAACTTATTTAAAATTTAGAGGCATATGTGAATTCTTCATTGTTAAATAATAGAACAATAAAGTCTTTCTAAAGATATTAAAAGCATTTGCCCCATTCCTAACAACTAAGTGTTGTCTTAGGTTTATTTGTTGTTGTTAAATTAGAAGAAAACACATAGAGGACCCACAACCACTATCTAAGGCATTCAGGAATCAATAGGCAGTCATTATCGTAGCTCCCAAGCTAAGTGATTTGGGATGAAAAGTAAATAAGCTGGAAATTATAGTTAAAAGAGATTCTTTTATTATGGGGAGAGTTGAAGGAAAATCATAGTATTCAATAGAAACCACATCTATTTGGCCCTGAACCTTTAGTGATACTCATTGTGACCCAAGAAAGGAAATACACTGCATGACTTTTAACTTGCCTATGTATATATTTTAGGAGAAGTTGCAATAAAATGAGATGTATACTAAATGGCACATACAAAACTGATGTTGGATCTCTTCTCTAGGCAGCTAGGTGGTACAGTGGTTAGAACACTAAATTTGGCATTAGGAAGACCTTAGTTTAATTCTAGCTTCAGACACTAACTTGTGTGACCCTGGGCAAATCACTTAACCTCTTTTCTTTGTGTGTTCCTGAGCAAGATACTTAACCTCTTTTATCAACTTCAGTTTCCTCATCTGTAAATTAGGGATCATGATAGTACCTAACTCTGAGGGTTGTTGTGAGGATCAAATGAGATAGTATTTCTAAAGTGCTCTGTCAGCCTTCTAGTGCTTTAGAAATGCTAGTTATTGTTATCACCCCTCCTATCCCCCATCACCCATACCTTTTCAAATAACCTTTAAATAACTGATTTGAGAGCTCTTTGTAGTGCAGAGAAAATATCCTGAGATAATGAAGCAAGTTCTCTTGTTTCAGTCAGCTGAGAAGCATTTATTAAGCACTGTCTATATGCCAGGCACTATGCTAAGCTCTGGGGATACAAAGGAGGGAAAAAGGCAGCTCATCAAAACCAACAAACATATCAACTGTGTCTGACAATATAGGCAGTATTCCAAAAGCAGTTTCAAAAGACATTTAAAATGTTTTTCTCAATAGCAGCATCAATAAAATAAGTATATGTCTTCCTAAAGTGGCCATTTTGAAGGAAAGGAGTCATCTAACATAGTATACTTGTTTGGGGGAAAGAGGCACTGGAAAGGAAGGGAAAAAATGTGGAAAAGGAGAGAGTGTTAGCATTTTAAAACTGTGCTTATATCTAAGGTCCTTAAGCCTAAGTATAAGCAAGTGGCACTATCATTCATGAGCAAGATAACTTGCTCTTGAGATTCATACTATTTGCACTTGTATTTATTATAGAGTGACTAGATTAAAAAATATATATTTTTGTTTGTTGAATTGTATGAACATCTAGACCAGTGGTTCTCAAAGTGTTGTCTAGGAATCTGTGAGGTTACCTAAGATGTTTTCAGAGGGTCTTCAAGGTCATTATTTTCATAATAATACTAAGATATGTTAGTTTTTAATGCCATAAAAACACTGATAGATATTACCCACATAAAGAAAAGCTCTTTGGATAATCTTCAGAAATTTTTAAGAATGTAATGGGGTCTTGAGACCAAGAAGTTTGAGAACCACTGTTGTAGTGAAATAACTATTCATTTTTGCTTGTCTCTTTGATTCCTAGAATCCTAGATTTTGAATATTTCAGCTTTAAAACTATTAAATTGTCTTATAAAAATCCAGTCAATTGTCAGTAGAGGAGAATGATACAAATTGTTGAAACCCTGAAGGCTATAATGGAACTACTGCTGTTGTATATATATTTATTTTTCATGGGTGTCTTTTTTTTTTCTTTAGTTCGCTTTGCTGAAGATCTTGACAATGACAGCACAACTTTTAATCCTGAGTACAGCCATCAAATATTTGGTGATGAGTAAGTATTGTAGAAACATAGGAAAATATAAACAGGATACAAGTATTTATTCTTTAGCTTCACTTAGTTATTAATTTTATGTTTACTGTGTTGTGTGCCTTTTATATAACATTTCATATTTTGAGAATTTTTAGTTACTGAGATTTTATATATGTTGTACTGCTTTACAACTGGAAGTTTTAGCTAACTAGTTTTTTTTCCCCCACTATAATTTATGAAAAGTAATCAAGCAGATAATAGGCCCATTTAAGAAAAGCAACCTGTAGGATATGTCATGAGATCTCAGTCCAGTGGTGATCACTTTTCATAAACCTGAGGGATGGCAGGATCTTAAAACACTTTCTGATTCATCAAAAAGAACTTAAACTATATTTGATATTATCTTGTTATATTTTTATTCACTTTGTGATGGTTTTATATAATGTATTTGGTGACTCTAAGTTAACCAAAATGTTAAAATAACTATAACATTCCTCCACCACTTTGGATTAAATGGAATTTTATTATATCATGGAATTATTGTTTTTGTGAATAATTGTGCTATTATGCACAGAGACCTTGACTTTTTTTTAAAGGTCAACCAAGAACGTAAGTCCATTGTCAGTCACAGTTGTGCTATATGTCAACATTGTTCTGTGGATTTTAATTTAATTTTATCAATTTTTTACATAAATTCCAACAATTTTATTTAACTCATTAATAGCACTTATCATTTTCATTATCTGACCATGTGTTAACTTTCACTGACTGTTAAATGTATTTGGTTACAGTTTCATTGGGGGTAATGTTCATGATCTATTGTTTTAGACAATAAATAGCTCTTCATAGTACATTCCAGTTGAGAAATACTGATGCATCAATCTGAGGTTTTTTGAGTGGTTTTTTTTTTTAAAGAATTAAAATATTTTCTTATCAAGCTTGGCCTTCTGTATTTTAAAGAATTAGACTGTTATATAAAAGCAATTATGATTCACTTTCTAGTTTCTCTTGAATAGATTTTATTAGAAGCATGTCTTATGGTATTTATTTCATTTTATTCCTCTTTGCTTTTATTGTTCTCTGTAATGACTTGAGTGGGGGAACTAAGTGATAAGTGTCACTACTTTTTGGCACATTTCACCTAGAAAACACTCAGTAGTGTCTTGTCAATCCTTCAGGATATCTTTTAAAAATAGTTGTTTATGTGCAGTTCTTTAGGTGGTCAACAAGGCAAGAAGTTATATGAGATAGGAGGGGATAAACTTGGTGACTTAAACTTAAATGGAATCTTAATTCCTTGTCCACCTTTTGTTTCCTTTTAATATCATCAGTATCAAGGCTCTGAAAGTAGGACAAAAGCCTGTCCACATTCTTCTGTAGCAGCCTAGAATGGAGTTTTGGAACTGCCATTGTTGCTTTTAAATACATTTCCTAGGTCTGTCTTGGTGCTGAGATTTTATTGGAAATTATTTAACCAAACTTATTTCACCTAGAAGGCTGGCTGGAAATTCTAATGATCTTTGTTCCTGGAAACATCCATTTGAAAGATATGATGATGTGTACTACCTTGCCTTTTGTTTTCCTGAGGGGGTTTAGGATGTGGTCACTTTGCTTTTATAGAGGTGGAAAGTTGGTAGAAGGAAGTAGTACAGTCGAGGAACTGCTTTTAGAATTTCGATTGGTTGAGGTCCAGGTTCAACTCTTTTATGCAGTGTGTGTCTACATAAATTATTTTTATAAATCTTTATTTGTTTTTATAGGAACAATGAGAAATGTTTTAATACATGCAGATTAATACATGCAAATTCAAACTGTTCATAGACAGTTAATATGATATTTCTTTGTTTCTCTAGGGTTCTTGATTGCTGTTTATTTTTTTTCCTTCCAGTGAAACTGTGTTCGGTTACAAGGGTCTTAAGATCATTTTGTACTATAATGCTGGTAACCTGTCAACACTGTTCCGAATTGAGTATGCATCTAAAGTTAGTGAGAATTTCGACTGTGTAGAGGTAAAAGCAGAAATAAAATTTATATTTTACTATACTTTTAATTATGTTTATAATATTGTATTCTAAACATTTGTAGATAAGAGAGGGCTATTTTATCTACTTTTTGTATTACATGTAGTAAATTGTCAGTTGTCAGTTCTATTATTCTTTAAATTATATAGCTGTTTTTCCTACTCCATATGATTTCTTAGTTACTTTTCTATACACTGTTTCACCTTAACCTTATGTGTCAATGTTACATTTTTCTTTCAAATGCTTGAGTTCTGTTCCTTTTGCTTTTGGCTTGTGGATTAAGAAAACTGTTTACTGACAAACTTCATTGTTGCACATTTTATGTAATATAAAGAAATAGAAATCAGTGCAGTAGAAGAAAATACCTAAATTCTCTTTTCCTAAACTTTGCTTGCAAACTCATTTTCTAATTTCCCTTATCAATCACTATTTTCATATTTCTTTCTTCTGGCTCAAACCTCATAGAGATTTTGTTATTTATTGTTTGTTAGGACTCTCTCACAAGCATAGACGATGAAGTCAATTGAAAGAAAACTAAATCAGCCAGACAGTGGTCATGGCAGGACTGAACTTGAGTAATTTGAGTACCGTATTTCCCCATGTATAAGACGCTCCCTTAATTTTGGGGCCCGAAACTTGAAAAAAAAAAGTGTTAAATAAAGTTATTGAACTCAAGTTTTATTCATCATAAAATTCATGCAATAATACAATGAAATTCAAGGACTTTCTGCTCATAGCTTTCAGGCATCTTTTTTATGTATTAGTGATTTTATTTAATATTTTAGTTTTCAACATTTTTTTTTTAAGCATCTGCTTTTAAAACTTCGAGTTCCAAATTCTCTCCCCTCTTCCCTTCCCACCCACCCTCTCTAGGAAGGCAAGCAATTCAACATAGGCCACATATGTATCATTATGTAAAACACTTCTACAATGCTCATGTTGTGAAAGGCTAACTATATTTCCTTCCATCCTGTCCTGTCCCCCTTTATTCAGTTTTCTCCCTTGACCCTGTCCCTTTTCAAAGGTATTTGCTTTTACTTACCTCCTTCCCCTATCTGCCCTCCCTTCTATCATCCCCCCTTTTTTTATCCCCTTCCTCTTACTTTCCTGTGGAGTAAGATACACAGGAGACTGTGTTATTCCCTCCTCAAGTTGAATCCGATGAGAGTAATATTTACTCATTCCCCCTGCACTCACCTGCCCCCTCTTCCCTTCCAACAGAACTGCTTTTTCTTGCCACTTTTATGTGAGATAATTTACCCCATTCTATCTCTCCCTTTCTCTCTCTCTCAATATATTGCTCTCTCACCCCTTAAATTTATTCACTTTTTTAGATATCATCCTTTCATTTTCAACTCATTCTGTGCCCTCAGTCTATATTCCCTTCAACTCCCCTAATACTGAGAAAGGTCTCATGAATTACACACATTATCTTTCCATGTAGGAATGTAAACAGAACAGTTCAACGTTAGTAAGTCCCTCATGAATTCTCTTTCTTGTTTACCTTTTCATGCTTCTCTTGATTCTTGTGTTTGAAAGTCAAATTTTCTATTCACCTCTGGTCTTTTCATTGAGAAAGCTTGAAAGTCCTCTATTTTATTGAAAGTCCATATTTTGCCTTGGAGCATGATACTCATTTTTGCTGGGTAGGTGATTCTTGATTTTAATCCTAGCTCCTTTGACCTCTAGAATATCATATTCCAAGCCCTTCAGTCCCTTAATGTAGAAGCTGCTAGATCTTGTGTTATTCTGACTGTGTTTCCACAATATTCAAATTGTTTCTTTCTGGCTGCTTGTAGTATTTTCTTCTTGACCTGGGAACTCTGGAATTTGGCGACAATATTCCTAGGAGTTTTCTTTTTGGTGTCTTTTTCAAGAGGCAATCAGTAGATTCTTTCAATTTTTGTTTTACCCTCTGACTCTAGAATATCAGGGCAGTTTTCCTTGATAATTTCTTGAAAGATGATGTCTAGGCTCTTTTTTTGATCATGGCTTTCAGGTAGTCCAATAATTTTAAAAATATCTCTCCTGGATCTATTTTCCAGGTCAGTGGTTTTTCCAATGAGATATTTGACATTGTCTTCCACTTTTTCATTCCTTTGGTTCTGTTTTATAATATCTTGTTTTCTCATAAAGCCACTAGCTTCCACTTGCTCCAGTCTAATTTTTAAGGTGGTATTTTCTTCAGTGGTTTTTTGGACCTCCTTTTCCATTTGGCTAATTCTGCCTTTCAAGGCATTCTTCTCCTGACTGGCTTTTTGGAGCTCTTTTGCCATTTGGGTTAATTTAAGGTGCTATTTTCTTCAGTATTTTTTTTGGGTCTCCTTTAGTGAGTCATTGACTTGTTTTTCATGGTTTTCTTGCACCACCCTCATTTCTCTTCCCAGTTTTTTCTCTACTTCTCTTACTTGCTTTTCCAAAACCTTTTTGAGCTCTTTCATGGCCTGAGCCCAATTCATATTTTTCTTGCAGGCTTTTGATGTAGGCTCTTTGACTTCGTTGACTTCTTCTGGCTGTGTGTTTTGGTCTTCTTTGTCACCAAAAAAGGAACCTTGAGTTTGAGTCTGAGTTTGTTTTCGCTTCCTGTTCATGTTCCCAGCCAACTACTTGTCTCTTGAGCTTTTTGTCAGGATATGACTGCTTGTAGAGTAGAGAGTACTTTGTTCCAAGCTTTAGGGTCCAAGCACTGCCTTTTTCAGAGCTACTTCTACTGCACCGTCACCCCGGGCTCTGTCACAGCAGTGCTCCTCCTCCCCCAAGAACTGCCAACCAGGACTGAAATACAGATCCAAGCAGGGCATAGCAAGAGAATCTGCCTTTGTGCCCACTACATGCTCCTTGTACTCCCGTTTTGATATACTGCTAGGTTCCTCCCTCTGTGTGAGCCAGGAACTAGGGAAGCAGCTGACACTGGTGCTCTGGAAGCAGCTTCAGGCGGTTTTTGCTGCTGCTACCGCCACTGCCGCACCACTTCCTCCACCCCCAAAGCTGGTGGCCGTTTCGCTCTGAACTCAATTCTGCAGTTTCCCCCTAACCTGCTCTTTGGCATTCGTGGGTTGAGAAGTCTGGTAACTGCCACAGTGCACTGTTGCATGGCCCCAAGGCCTGTTCTGGCTGGCTCACTCAGGGTCTGGTCTGTCCTGGCGTGGCCCACTCTGGGCTGCCCTCCACTGTCAGCACCGTGTGATAGATGCTTCCCAGTGACCGTCCAGGTTCTCCTGGGCTAGACACCTGTTTCCCTCTGCTATTTCATGAGTTCTGTAGCCCTAGAACTTGTTCAGAGCCATTTTTTACAGCTGTTTGGAGGGATTTGGGGGAATGCTCAAGCAAGTCCCTGCTTTCCAGCCGCCATCTTGGCTCTGCCCACCTTTCAGGCATCTTTTGGGCAAGTCTGGTGCATGTACACATGCTGAGTCCATTATGTTTCATGAACCTGAAGCGCTAGTTGTGTCCTCCTTTGAAATCAGTAACTTCTTTTTCTTCAGCAATTCTTCTTGCCTCATACGGAACCATCTTTGTGGACACAGGAATTCCAATTGGCCTTTGCTCTTCAATCCATATCTTCAGTTCCCTCTCTAAATCAGGCCATTTTGCTGACTTGCCTCTCATGGCCTTCTTCTGCCCTGGCATTTTCAGTAGAGTTTCTTCTTCCTGTAGCTGGTCTCGGATTGTTGTCTCAGTTAGAGGAGGACCAAACTTACGTTCAGCAGCACGATTTCCATTCACTTTTGCAAACTGGATCACGTTTAACGTGAATTCAGCACTGTATGAAAATCTTTTTTGAGCCATTTCTGGGCAGAATGTTGCAAAACGTAACCTAATATACCGGTATCAGATGCGAAACAGTGAGCGCAAACACAAGAAGTGTGAAAAAGTGGGAAATGCAAGTAAAAAAATCTACAACCACTGTATAAGACACATCCAGTTTTTAGACCTCAAATATTTTGAAAAAGGGTGTGTCTTAATACATGGGGAAATGCAGTATGTGTTCCTCTTCCAAATCGAGACATTTTTGTTTTCTCCAGCTTCCAAAAAGATTTAGTTATTCTTCTGAAAATGCTCTTTTTTTCTGACTTATTATCGTATTAATCTTTTACATAACCAATCTCTTAACTTGCTATGCCATTGAAAAAAACGACGAACTGAGAGGCTTATATTTTACACATTTGGTATAGAGCTATACTTCCTTTCTACAACTTCTGTTGGGTATATTGTAGAATTCACTTGCCAAAGTCATTATTCTTTAGTCCCTTACAAACTTAATTCTGATCTAGTTTTTATATTATTCCATTCAGGAAAACCATCTCCTAAGAACAAAAGCTTTTCTCTCAGTTTTCATTGAGAACTATAAGACTGAAATGGAAATTTTTTTTTTATTCAATAAAGAGAACAATACAGTGTGCGATTTTGTCATTTATCTACCACTAAAGAGTAAACATCAGACTTGTAGGATCAGTGCTTACTATCAGGTACTGCTTTTTCTCCTAATCAATCGTTGGCTCATGATACTAGGGTCCGTGCCCTCTGTCGCAAGTCACTGTGTTTCCAGCTTCTTAAACCGACTTCAGCTCATCTTTTTCACCTTTCACTTGAAGGATTTCCATAATTCTTCTATAATTTTTTTTTCAGAGGAATCATATGCATAATGATTAATCCACATGCTTATCAGGTACTTGAAGTATTTCCAGTATTCAGTTCATAGCCTTCTAGAATTTCTACTACTTTGTCTTCACAGAGAAATACATTCAGGAGATCATGCCAATTGTTAGCAGATCAGTCAACAAAATAGAGAATTTCAGCAACTTTAGATTGGAAGAGTTTGATGACAAACATTTTCCCCCATGGCTTCTACTGTGAGCCCAGAGTGCTCACACCAGAGATACTCTATATAGAATCCTGCCTAGGCCCCCCACAGGCAGAGGCTCATCAGTACCCTGACTAGTGTTATGTTGATACTAGTATCCCTTCCATAAGATGGTATATGCATTTTAGCAAAGTTTCTTTCAAATCTAGTTTTTGTTAAATGAATCCTATTTTTCCTTGATTTATTATGAAATTGGAAATATATTCTTCTAGAAAAAGTCTTCCTATATGTAATAAAATTTCATTTATGAATGACACAAACTATAATTGTAATGATGAAGTTTAATTGAAGAAGAGATAGGAAAAGACACTACTTCCTTTTTTCTTATGAATCTAACAAATGCAAATATTTACATATGCAAAGAAGAAAGGGAAAAGGAATTGTATATGAAACCATCTATCTCTTTTTATTCTCTTTTGTATAGTTTGATTTTTAGAGTGTATTTAATTCCTTTTTTTTTCTACTTCTAATTAAGTCTCCACCTTTCTTTGACTCCCTCTCCTCCCAAAAAATCCCTCCCAAGTACATACATATATATAGTCAAGCCAAATGGATCTACACACTAGCTGACCTGAGAGGATAAGTCTTATTGTACACAGCCCTAGTCTAGTATCTCTCCTATGGAGAGGTGGGAAGTATGTGTTGCATCATGAGGTTTCTAGATTCAAGATTGGGTATTGCATTGGTCAGAATTTCTCAGGCTGGAAGAGTTATTTTCCTTGACAATATATAAGTTGTTCTGGGCCCTTTCACTCCCTGTCAATTCATACAAGTCTTCCCAGATTTCTGAGTCTGACTTTTCAGAATTTCTTAGAATGCAGTCTTATTCCACTACATTGATATACCATAATTTGTTCAGCCATTTCCTTTTGAAGAGGATTCACAAACAAGTATTTACGATATTAAATATTAGAAGTTTTTATTTTAATTATACTGCTTGTAAATCTTTCTAAAATATATTGCATTTCTATCTTAAGCAGAGTTTATTGAGCAAATTTAACCTTTCTTAAACATTTTCATATTTGGCTATAACACAGACATAGCCTCACACTTCTCCTTTGAGTTCTTGTCTATTTTTATAGGTTTTGAGTATCTTCCTTTGCTCATCATTATTATTAATTGCTGTTAGTGTATCTGCCTCTAATAGCCAGTCCCAACTCCTTCTAAAAAAATAAGAACCTTTTTAGAATTAGGTATAAACCAAGAATAGACAAGCTTCAAGTGAGGATCTAAGTGACTTTATTGCATGGAAGAGTCCATTTTGGCTTTTCAGGAGCTTTCCTCCTCCCCACTTTTTTTTTCTCCATGTTCCAAGTTGATTAAAGGTGTGTGGGGTGGGGGGGAGGGGATTATTGGGTTTGGGGTCAAGATCTTTAGTTTCATTGGTGTAGGGAGCTTAGTGGGAAAGAAACAGCTACAACTAATGCTAATCAACAGCTCCTATCCAGATTATAGTCTTAGAGGGATTCTAGTATTTATTTATATGTAGTGTACTTTTATGTGCATTTAAAAATTTTAATAATGAGGCAGGTGAGGTCAAAGGAGGTTGTGGTGACTCATTTTTTTAAAAGATTGTTTTTAGTGTCCAGGCCTGTGATTTCATTGGTATAGGGAGCTCCTGGTGAAGAAACTTCCTCTCTACCTATGCAGATCTGCAACTGTGCTACAACTTAACAGCCTTAATGTCTTGCTTGAGAAACTTAGAGGTTAAATGAATTCCTTAAGTGGACTGGGTGATTTCCATCTGCCCCAAAGCAAGTTCATCCTGCCTTGCAGTCTACCACTTCCTGCCTTGCTGCCTGATCTTCAGCCTTAGGTGAGAAAAGGCCGTTCTCACCAAGTGCCTTCCATCTCCTGTCTGTGTCCTCTGAGGGAAGGCAGTAAGGGGCACAGCCGAGTAGAACATCCAATGCAAAGAGGGGCAGTCTTCCCTTTGACCTTAGGCCTTTCATCTCAGCTGTGCCTATCCCTTGAGGGAAAAGGAAGAAAAATTCTGTGGAGAGTGGGACTTCCTCCTGCTTTGTAAGTTTGTCTTCCATCTCTTGCTGCCCCATTTTCTGCCTAATCTCTTGCCTTTGGAGGGAAGAGGATTGATGAAACAGTGTCTCCCATCCGACCGTGGGGCCTTCCATTTCATGCTCCGTTTGTCTCCAGCCACCTTTGAGAAGAGGAGTGGCACCTTCTGCTCAGTGAAGAACAATTTGATACTCATAGGTCATCATCCAAACTTTTCTTACCCATCCCCATCCTCCCACAATCTTATTCTTTATCCTCATCCCCCTTCAACTCTCCCACCCTAAAGTTCCAACCAAATCTCCGCCCCCCTTCCCCATTCCTTCCATTGTGCCCACTGAAATGCCTGTTCCTTAGGCAACAAACTTCCCTTCATCCTAAATCTTTTCCTCTCCCACTCCTTCCGTATACTAGCTCTTACTGAAACCAGGCTCCTCTGATGACACAGTCTCTTTGGCCACCCTTCCTAGTATTGGCTGCACTATCCACCCATTCACTTTGGCTCACCAGCCAAAGCAGGGGAATTGGAATAC
Source organism: Trichosurus vulpecula (assembly GCF_011100635.1). Taxonomy (NCBI): domain Eukaryota; kingdom Metazoa; phylum Chordata; class Mammalia; order Diprotodontia; family Phalangeridae; genus Trichosurus; species Trichosurus vulpecula. Next base: position 225,881,927 of record NC_050574.1, read on the forward strand.
TTTTTGCTCCCTATTGCCACTTTAGGTTCTCTCCCTATTTCCACCACTCAGTAATCTCTCTGTCTTTGAGGTTCATGCTATTCATATCTACCACCTTATAAAAAACCTGGTAACTGTTAACAAACCTCCAGGCTGTTCCCCTTCTTTCTTCAATGAGTTTGGTACATAGCTCACAATTTTTCTTTCTTCTCCAATGCCTACTCTTATACTGGAAGACTTCAGCATATATATTGGCTCTCCCTCAAACACTGTAATCATTTCTCAATCTGTTCATTTTGAATAAATTACTCCTCCAGCCCACCTGAGCTATACACAAAGATGGTCATATTCTTGAATTTGCCATCACCTATAAATCTATCACCACCACATTCAAGAATTCCTAGATCCCTTTATCTGACCATAATCTATTGACTTTTCACCTTTCCCTCTGTTTTCCTATACATTACCCTAATCTTCATCCCCATTGTGACCTCCAGTCCATCTCCCCTCCACTTGCCACTCTTTCCTCTTTTCCCCATCTTTACTCCCTTAGTGACCTAATTCAACTCTGCAGTCTCCTCTCTTGAGTTCTGAGCCCCCTTATCATTTCATCAGTTGCACCCTGCCAGTCCTCAGCTTTGAATAACTGCCACTATCTACCATACATACTGCTGAATTGAAGGCGAAAAAAATCATGCAACTGTTCTGACTGGGTGTGCCACAGATGTATACTATACAAACTCAACCAGGTCCTTACTGCTGCTAGACAATCCTACTTTGAATGCCTTTTCAACTTACTATGCCAGTTTCTACAGTGGCTCTTCCAGACCTATTTTTCCCTCCTCAAACCTCCCAGGGCTCTCCTCCCTACCACTGTCTAGCTGAGAACTTTGCCTTATATTTTATAGAACAATCGAGGTCATATCCATCAGCTCCCCCTTCTCCCCTTTTCCTCATCTCATATCACTCATATGCCTTCTGCCGTTGTTTCTTCCTTCACCCGTCTCACATGATGAAGTGGCCTTACTTCTTGCCAAATTTAACCCCCTCTACCTGCTCAAGCAATCCTATCCCATCCTGTCTCTTCCAACAGATTTGCCTCTCTGTCCTATGGCTCCTTCCCTATTACCTACAAATATGCCCATGTCACTCCCATGCTGAAAAAAATCTAATTTGATCCTTCTGTGCCTTCTCTCATCTTATGTCTCTTCTCTTTGTGGTTGGACTCCTTGAAAAGGCCGTCTACACTAGGTGCCTCCAGTGACACTTGCCATCTTGCTGTTCTATGATTAAGACACTCCCAAATCTCCACTCTTGGCAGTTTCTCTGGCTATCTTCCATGCCTGGAATGCTCTTTTCATCTCCCATCTCCTGGCTTCCTTTTTGTCCCAATTAAAATCTCTTCCGGCAGAAGCTTTGCCCAGTCCCTCTTAATTCTAGTGCCTTCCTTCTGTCAGTTATTTCCTATTTATTCTGTATATAGCCTGTTTGTACTTTTGTTGTTTCCCCCATTAGGTTGTGAGTTGTTTGAGGATCATGACTTATCTTTTGCTTCATTTTGTATCCCCAGTGCTTTGCATAGTGCCTGGCACATAGTAGTTGCTTAATAAATGTTTATTGATTGACTGACTTGCTTAAGTGACACAGCCAAGATGTGTCAGAGGTAGGGCTTGAACTTGTTCTAAGTTGATTCTTTAGCTACTTTACTTTAACTACTATTCGTACCAGTATGGAAGCTGCCTGAATTTTGAAAAGAAATTAGCTACCATTTATCACAGAAGTCTTATTAATATGTAGTTTTTCATAATTAAATGTCATTAAATCATCCAAACACAAGTCAAGTTAGTTATTCTTTTTAAAGTGCTATTGGTATTTATCTTCATGAAACTGATTGTCTATGGGCATTTTTTTTAGTTGTAAAGCTAACTGAGCTAAATTGATTTCTTTAAAAAGAAATATTGACTTAATTATTGATAAATCTTTCAAATATTGTATACAGGGAGAATAGCTGCGTATTTACATTGACTTCTAATTGTTCCATGCTTGAAAACCTGTTTTTTCCATTTAGCAATACATTTTCACTGAGAAATCAATGTTCTTTGATTTTAAGTTAGTTTATAAAGTGTCTTATTCTCTTCTAGTCAAAAACCATTTAAATGTGTTCACACATTCCCTTTGCCATCCTCTTTTTTACCTTTCTTTTTTTTGGAAGGAGGGAAAGAAAATCTGGAATTGGATGAATTTTTTGGTGGGTTTGCCTCTTTTCTTTCTTTAGAAGTTGTACAAGGTTAAATTTTTTTCCCAGTTTTTGAGTTGTTATCTGTTGTATAAATTAATATGTTTCCTAGACAGGACATGTATTGAGATCATTAGGTTGTTTTTATTTCAGCAAGCATTTATTGAGCACATAGCAAGTCTCCATAATTGTACTAGCTACTGATGAAAATGTAACAAACTATGGCCCAGCTATCATGGAATTTATAATCTAGCTGGGGGAGAGAACACTAATTTGCATCAGACTAGAGAGCACTTATGGGTAAAATTGTGATATCAACCACTAGGAGGAACTGCTTTGAATTAGAGAAAGCTTTTTGAAACAGGTAAGATGAGCTAGGATTTGAAAACTGCTAGATTTGGAGGGTGAGAAGATTTTTCTTTTCCCTATTGATGGACATTTAGATTGCATCCAGTTTTTGCAATTAAGTAGTGCTGCTATGAACACTTTTCACCAAGTTTTTTTTTAATAAAATTTTAAGCATATATTGCCTAGACTGCAATTGTTGGGTGTGAAAGGATGTAATTGTTTTTATAAATTCTATTTCATACTGCTAGATTGTATCACTCAGAGATGTTGTAGGTTTACAGTTCCTGTGGCATTCCATGAGTGTGCTTGTTCCTCCATAATCCGTCTTTGAGTTTTATTGCTTATAATTATGTTTTGCTAAGTTTGGGCATGGTGTGATTTGATTTTGTGTCAGATTAACTAAATTGAGAGTTTATTGCCATTTTTACTATATTGCCATAACTCATCAGTTATCACCTTTTTTAGACTCATTGCAATTGTTAGAATTTCCAATACCATTTCAAATAAAAGAGGTAGTGTGCATCCTCATTTTATACCTGTTTTTAGAAGGAATACTTCTGATGTTTCTGTAATGATATTAGGTTGACTCTTAAGGTAGATATTTCTTATTGTATTGAGGAAGAATTGAAAGAAAGTTTTTCTAGATCGAAAGAAAAATTATGAGCAGATTGATTTAAAATTGGTTTATCATTTTTCTCATTGTAACTAATATTTCTTCATGTCTGGACACTATTACCTTTGCAGATAAAGTAGTGCTTATTTTATTTTGACAAATTTTTTTTAACTTAACAAACACCAAATGAAATGAGCATTAAAACAGAAAAAGGATTGCACACGAAACTGCAAATCTTTATTATGTATAGTTTGCTTTTCCTTTTAAGTATATAATAGACCCAGCAAATAATTTTTAAAGCTGTCACATTTGTGTTTTCTTCTGGCATTCCTTCTGTTATCCTGTGTGCATTTTTAAAAACAGTCGAATACCCCTTTTCCTTTTTGGGGGGTTGATGGAGGGAAGAACTCTACAATAAGAATACCTTGCACTGGAAAAAAATTAAGAAGCCTTTTTAACAAGCAGACATAGACATAAAACTAATTCTCATATTGTCTGTAGCCAAACATATATTTCATTCTGCATCTTGAGTCCATTATCTCTTGGTAGTAGCATGTTTCATCACTGGTCCTCTGAAGTTATGGTTAGTAAACATTGTCAGTGTATAAATTATTCTCCTGATTCTTTTCACTTCAGTCTGTGAATAGAAATTTATAAAATTCTTCCTAGGTTTCTCTAATGGTTCTTTTCATCATTTTTTATGGCGCAATAGTATTCCATTACATTCATATGCCATGATTTGTTCAGTTATTCCTTAATCAATGGGTACCTGCTTCGTTTCCAATTTTTTGCTGTAATAAAAAGTGCTGCCATTAAATATTTTTTAAAATATGAGTTCTTTTCTTCCCTTTTTGAATTTTCTTGGTATAAGCCTATAAGGGGGATACCTAGTGGTCAAAGGATATGCACAGTGTAGTAAATTTGGGGGCATAGTTCCAAATTGCTTTACAGAACAGTTGGACCAAGTAACAGCAGTTTTAGTGTGCCTGTTTTCCTGCAGCCCAACTAACATTTGTCATTTTCTTTTTCTGTCATCTTTGATAGTCTGATGGTTGAGAGGTAGAACCTTAAGGTTGTTTTAATTCTTTAGTTAGTGAGTGAAAATTTTTTTCATATAGTTGAATTTTTAGTGACTTGGAGCAATAGCTTGGATTTCTTCCTTCAAGAACTTCCTGTTCAATATAGGTAACTTTCAATTTTTCAGAAACCAATTTGGCCCTTTTTTGTGAATTATATATCCACATCCTGCTGTCCGTCTTATGGTAATATCACTGCTTATTTAGTGTTGTTGTTGGTTATGGGCAGATATGAGAAGTGAAAATCAAATCAGTCACTTTTTACCAATGTTTGCTTTTGGATAAGGTTTGACGGTGATGCTTCATAGGTACTATGTTTATGTTCAATACTTCATTGTAAAATATCTTTAATTTTTCAAAAATTAGCCTAGGAATTTAATGAAGCAAAAAGAAGAGTGCAAACTCATCATAAATCAAATATAACACAAAACCTGTTTTGTAGGAAAATTATCAAGGTTCAGCTAGTTTGGAGTTCTTTTTGCTTTAATAAAAATATTATTTTTTCCAATATAAGTGAGACTGCAAGTTAGCTATTTATGAATGCTTCTTTAATAACATTGAATTTTTTCAAAAGTTTTTTTTTAATCATGTTTCCTTTTCAGTCAAATATAAAGGCTCTCCTATATTTTTTTCTTCTTACTAACTGTAAAAATAACTATCAAGAATTGGAGGTAGATGGTGCTACTTTTTTAAGACAATAAGATTGTGATATCTTGTATTTAAATATCAATGAAATTATTCATACCAGAAACTGTAGTATGTCCATATCACATAAATACTAGAGAATTACAGAATTTAGAATTGAAAGAGACCTGAGAACATCTAATTTAATGCTCCCATTCTATAGATAAGGAAACTTTGCCTAAGGTAGTAATTGAGATAGTTAGGATTTTAATCCAGTTATTCTGACTTCAAATCCAGTGGGTTTGCTTTCCACTACCCTACCCTGGACCACGAAAAGGATTAGTAGTGGTCTTAATATTGCTGATTGTTAGCACAGTAATGAATTAAAGCCCATCTTGTTGTTATGTGCACATTGTATACTATATTGAGTAAAATAATTAGAGTTGTAAGGTACTTTAGAGATCATTTAGTCTAAAACATTAACCATAACCCAGGACATTAAAAAACTCAGTTTTTTTCCCCTGCGCTCAACTTTTAGGAGAACCCAAATGTTAAGAAACCAAGCTTGAATGAGAGGTTTGTTTATGCCCAAAAAAGGCAAATACAGAAAGCCCTTTTCAAGAATATATTCTGGGTCAACGATTCCCAACCTAGAAGCTGAAAGATTATTGTCAGGAGTTCATGAATCCATATGTATCAAGCATTGTCATTTTGTTCTTAATTTAGCTCTAGCAGAATATGCAGCTTGAATAAAAGGCCTGTTGGAAGTTTTATATTTTCATTCGTTACTCCTTTTCAAATATATATAGATGTGATTAATCAGATAGACACAAACTCATCTTAAACATGTATTCAAGTCATAGTTTTTCATTGCCATGTTTTTCCTTCAGCATGAGATCATAGCTCTAGAGCTAGAAAAGAGGCCTTAGAAGCCATTTAGTCCAGTGACCTCATTTTGCAGATGAGAAATTTAAGACTAGACCAACAAAATGACTTGCTCAGGATCACCCATGTGGTAAGTGGCAGAGCTGATAATTGAAGACAGGGCATCTGATTCTCCAAGTTCAGCACTCTTTCAGTTGTACTGTGCTGCCTGTCAGTAGATGCTAAAATCACAGCTAATATTGTTGGGTTCGATGGCATTTTTTTAATATTAAGTAGGGATCTTCATTTTTATAAAAGAAGTTGGGAATATGACTCCTTCAACCTACAATATTGTACAAGCATAACTGAGATTTAGAATGCAAAATTGAATCTTGTTCAACATACTATATTTACTAACATAGGAAAATAAACACTTACTTTAAGGAAAGCTTTATAAAGACTTGAAACAAAAAGTTGAAATTGGCGTAACCCTTAGTATCAAATTCAGTTAACCAAAAGATAATGTTCTTTAGTACTTCTTTCCTTTATGTGTATGTGTTTGTAATATGTCACATTGATTGTTCATTTTCCTCAGAAAACTAAGTAGAGATTAAAATTCCAGTTAGTGGTCTTAAAATTTGTCCTGCAGCTTTTAGAGAGGGAGTGTGAGTTCAATTTTTAACAGTGAATTTTGTTATATAAATCAGATAAATGCATTGTAGTTAATCTTTTTAGGGAATGGAAATTAGTACTAGAATAATTAATCCTTACCCATTGTACCTTTTCTATTCACTTTTAACATTTTAAAGATTTAAATTAGGTGTTTGTGTTAAAACAATTAGGTGTTTGTGTTTTGTCTGGATATCTTTCATGTTAATTGGTGTCATTTGTTATAGTTTTATAGGTTATAATATATTATCTTGAAGGTTAAAATCTTTGGGATTAAAAAACTTTGTTAGACTAAAAAAACCAATATTGCTATGTTCTTCCAACACCAGCATAGCCAGGTCATCCTTGCAGCTATTTTATCAGAATGAAAACAGGGGTGTCAACTAAGAAATATTTGAAGTGATTGAAAGAATTGGTACAAAGTTGTAGATTGAACATACTGTATGTTCTGTGTTGAAGGCAATAAATATCTCAGGCGAGTTTTTGAGAGTAATGTAAAACTTGAAATGTTAGGTGACTTGCCAAGTCTTTAAACTAATTTTCTTTTTTGAATTATTCAAGTTGGGAACCTTATAAAACATATTACTTTACCTATTCCACCCAACTTAAAATTATTAATTAGTAATACCTTGTATTTAAATCACCAGTAAACAGGCTTGTGAAAAATGTTATTCTTCCTTTATAATACTCTTATTTAAATTACATTGATAGTATAAAGTAAAATCCCTAATTTGGTCTTTACCGTTCTGTTGTTCAGATTAGCCAGTAGTTTTAGGGAGAAATATTTATCAAATCCTGCTTAGGAAGTGAACAAAAAAGAGTTCTGGTAAATTCAGCTTCTTTTATCTTGATGAATCAGATGCAGAGACTATGTATGTATTAAAAGTAAGCTTAGGGGCAAAGTATTGTAGAGCTATATTCTAACTGTTTAATAGCTCTTTTTTACAGATAGAAAACAAGTTAAATATAAATGTTGGTGGTACCAAAGCATTGAGAATACAACTTGTTTGTGATAAACTCCATCCGTGGTTCTCCATCCTAAAATTGTAACTGAATGATGATAAAGTGCTATTCATCTGCAGGTGCATTGCTTCTACTTAGTTAAAGATGGTTGAAAGGACAGGAATTAGTAGCATGTTGTATTAGCCTTTTGTAGTGTATTTTGTTCTAAGCATCTTAATTTCCCTGTTTTGAATGCTAAGTAGCAAGGGTCTTGGTTTAGAACTAATACCCATCATGCATGTAAACGGTGTGAAAGAGCTGCTTAGTAAGTTAACACAAAGTGTTCTTGTGTCAGTCCTTGTGGAAATAGATACAATACAAACATTACAGCTGAACTCACGGCAAACTCCATTAAGTAAAAACCTGGCCTCATTGTTCAGAAAAAAGTTTGAATAGAATGCAAGCTCATTTTGTTGAATGTAATGTCAGGCTTTTAGGGACTGTATTGAGGGGTAAGGTTTTGTTAAGTTGAGACCAATTCATTAAGTTTTATTGCCTGGTGAGAAGCAGTAATACTTTATTGTGAGACTTCATCAAATATTCATGGTTAAAGAGAAGTAGTAAATGTATTCAATCAAGTGGTCTTTTGGGGTTTTGAAAAGGATTATGAAGTCTGCTCAGCTGATAGTCTGAACATTCACCAGAGTTGTTTAACAAGGGTAATTTTAATCTCTGAATTTAATTTTGTTAAGACTTGCTTTTTCTCTTTCCATAAATCTAAGTCTATAGAAATTACACAAATATATGTACATATTTTTATTATACTAGTGTATATATTTCCAAAATGCTGATATTCTCAAATAACTGTATTGGAAATTTCTTGTATTAAATCTCTTCAAAAACCCTTAATTTTTTTATGTATGGGGGCGTTGAGAGCTGCCGCCCCCCCCCCCCTTCTTCATTGTGAGATTCCTATTCATTTGCCCAGTCATTAGCTTTATCCCACTGCTGAAGGCAACCCTTTCTTGAATAGAGAAACATGTTGGTCTCTTCCTATGTAGCACAATTTCCAAACTTTTAAAATTGGTAAACTTCAAAGACTATATAAGAGTAAAGGCAGCATCAATCATATTGTATTCATAACTGCAAAACCAGAAAAAATATTGCAGTGGCTATCTGACCTCCCTTTATTAAATTTCAGTATTTTCTGTGCTTACTTGAGACCAGTTTGACAAAATCATTGTGGTTTTAGGTATGACTAGATGCTCTTATACATAACAATCTCCTCAATTCACTACATGTTTATATCACTTGCTTTCAATTATATAATTATGAGCTGAAGTTACATGGTCTCGTGAGTCCTACATATGCTTTAAAGGTTTTGAATGTTTTCAGCTAAATATTAAGGCAAAGTGTTGATTTTAATTTTTTTCCATTCCTCTTTAATGGCTAATCCTTAGGCAGATGATGTTGAGAGCAAAATTAGAGAAATCATTCCTCCAGGATTTTGTACAAACACAGATGATTTTATTTCATTGTTGGAAAAAGAAGTTAATTTTAAGCCCTTTGGAACATTACTCCATACATACTCAGTTCACAATAAAGAAGCAGGAGAAAACATTACCTACGAAATATACAAGGTAAGAACAAAACTAGATATTTCTTTAGCATAAATTGACACTTATTTAATTTGCTGAAGGTTGCATCCAGTATTTGGTTTATTTTCAGTGATCTTTCTTGCTTGCAGATTATAGCTCTTATCATTTGGAAAAAAAAAAGTTCTTTTCAGAGTGTGTGGGTGTGTGGGTGTGTGGGTGTATACACATCTTAATCAGAGCATTCTGCTCCTAGACATTTTCCCACAGGACAGTTTTGTGTTCTACAGACTTTCACTTACCTCTGTGATGAGTTTCACCTGACTTTTCTTGGCTTTTTCCCTAGGCTGACATGACATGTACAGGCTTTCGAGAATATCATGAAAGGCTTCAGACCTTTTTGATGTGGTTTATTGAAACTGCTAGCTTTATTGACGTGGATGATGAAAGATGGAACTACTTTCTAGTGTAAGTACAGTTCTAAAGCAACAGTAGACCTTATTACCTCCACAAAGCCTGCATTTTAATTGTGGCGGGCCAATTATTGGGACAGTATAATGATATTTTTCCCAGGAAAGAAAAACTATTGTTTATCAGGCTTGAGTTTTCCTTCATTATGCTTTGGGAGATCTTGAGAATAGAGCTGAATTAAATGCTGTTGTCCGTTAGAGCCCTGAATGTAGGCTTAAACAGTAAAATGAGCTTTGCCTGTGTTTTCTTTTACTTGCCACCTATTCATCTTTATAATAGGCAAGTGCACTGAAGTGATGTAAAGAGGTCTGATTTATCCAAGTTGCTGCACACCAATTAAGTGAATTGTACATTCAGAACATAGCAGGTGTATCCATTGGGCCCTCACAGAGTAGCTTGCTGACACTGAAAATTCAGTCAGAGAATGGAAAAGAAAATGGACACTGCATGGGAGCGCGACTGTAATTGACCTGCTTGGCTTTCTGTTTTATCTGCAGATTTGAGAAGTATAATAAGGATGGAGCTACGCTCTTTGCGACCGTAGGCTACATGACAGTCTATAATTACTATGTGTACCCAGACAAAACCCGGCCACGTGTAAGGTAATTGGCAGTGTAACACGTGCCTTGTCTTTTATTTCAGAAGAGGGAACTGCTGAAGTTTCCAATACTTGTTATAATGGTGTTGATTTGTTTAAAAAAAATCACCATTATCCAGTGTGTATGCACTGATTTATTTCATTGTGCCCTTTGAAACAATAGGGAAGATGTTTTGATTATCTAACATTTTTTGGAGATAATGTTTCCATGATTTTATGGTACTTTTAAAGTTGTTCATCATATAAAACTGATTTCAGATTTCAGATGTTACCTTTTTTTATTTTAAATTTAAAAATAATTTATTTCTGTATTGTAGCCAGATGTTGATATTGCCTCCATTTCAAGGTGAAGGCCATGGTGCCCAACTTTTTGAAACAGTTCATAGATATTACATTTCTTCTCCTATAGTTCTTGATATTACAGGTATGTAAATCTTTATTCTCACTTTCAGATTAAGTTGCTGAAAAAATTTCTACTTTAAGTGGCTAACTTTTGTGTTATTTATTTATCACAATCGAATTAAGACTTCGGCTGCTACCATGGCTTATGTAGGACATTTTAGATTGTAAGCTCCTAGGGGGCAATGGTTGTATCTTTTTAACTATCTATGTAGAGTGTTTTAATAGAAAGGATTTCCCAAGGTCACAATTCATTTTTATTACATTGAAATGGATTGTACTTTTTATTTAGTCATAATATTCTTGGAAAAGTTTAGTTTTTCAATATCTGTTTTGTGTACTTCCTCCTTTGTTGAAATCATGAAGTGTTATTTTGAATGTGATAGAAATTTAATAAGTTTGTAAATTATTAATAACTTTTATGAGTATTTCATTTTCCTTTCATTATGTTTTTATAATTTTGGGGAAGATATAAAGCCACTTAATAAGAAAGTAGTGGAATGAGTGAACTGCAGAGTCACTACATGATGTGAACATCAATCTGTTAGCTACCCATAGAATGCTATGACTAGAATGACTAATGAAAGAAAGATTTGACTCTTTAATCTGTGATTTCATCTATTGGATTCTTCTATTCACGCAGTGTGTTAATGTCATGAAAATTGAAGAGCAATGACAGGTTGGAATAATGCAACTAACTTAACCTGAAGTGAAATGATGCAGCTTTACTCTTTTTCTGCAGTTCATGGAATTGTTGCCAAAGATATAAATTGCTATTTAAACTGTGAAAAAATAACTTTAAAAAAAAATGTAAAATGCTCTTCCAGCTGCTGGCCACTAGGTGATGAATTATTGGGCCATGGAAACCAGCTATTTGTCATTTTCACAAATAGAATATAATAGTTCGAAAGCTGAAAGGATCCTTGGAAATCCAGTCAAACCCTTTTATTTTTATATGTTCTAGAACTTCATGTCATTTACAAGAAAGCCTCAGCACCATATGATAAGAAGAGCTTACTTTTAATCTAAAATAAATTAAAATTACTCTGAAACAAATTCAAATTTGCCATTTTGAATAACCTACTTGAAAACATGCAGTTTCAACAAGGAGCTCAAAAGTGAGATGACTTGTTTCATCGTGCTGTCATTGTAGCTACTAAGATAGATGGAATTCAAAGTTGGGACACAGGCAAGGATTTAATGAAAGTTTGAAAGTTAGATGTATTTGCTAAGTGAGAATTCACTAAAACAATAAAGAATCGAAGCATAAACTATAATAATTTGCTTCGGTTGATTTTAAATGGATAACCATCCTTCTGGTTTGCTTATGTTGTTGGACTCAATGATTTGATGCAGTTTTAATCTGCTATCTTTTGTTAAAGACTATTGATTTGAGCTGCTATACTCACTAAAATGAGATCTTACTGACCATCAATGGATTCTGAATCTCAGAATATATCTTTGTGTCTAGGTCTGGTGCTCCAATTTTATACAGTTATGTTAGCTAAAATTTGCTCTTGGTGACTTTGTTGTTAAGTCATCTTCATTCTAGAAAATAGATATTTGCATTACATCTCATGCCTGTGTTAGAATAAAAATAATGTAAAAAGTATTTTATAGTGTGTAACATCTTCATTTTAAGGATGTCTGTTCACCACAGATACTCTTGTGAATACCCACTATATCTTCTGAGTTAGACAAGCATTTTTACAAGTAGAATAACATATAAAATAATTGGTTATGTCTCCCTTGATATTAAAGTACAAATTGAAGATAGGAATAAAATTTGATATGAGAATAAAAGTTGTCTCCTTCACCAGTAACATTATCATATAAGTATATTTGCCCTTTAGAAATCCCTTTATTGTTCAAGAACTTCATATTTTAGAGCTTTTTGGAATACTACATTTAAATTTTTTATGCTTGGTTAATTTGTGCTTTCATCTTATTTCCCTGTTCCTAATATATCATTTTCCTATCTCATATTTCATTAAGAAGAAGCTTTTTTTTTATTATAACTGAGCACTTATATTGTTAAGTGTTATAGTTTTAACTTGTAAAAATTTAAACTTTGACCCTGTCTTCTAATGCATATCCTGATGAACCTTGTAAAAATCTGTATTTTAGCATGTTTCATTATTAATATATTGCTTATCTCTTTGGCACTAAAGCAACTGATAAAAAGAGACATGCCAAATTGTTGGGGTCAGGAGGTACTGCAAATTCACTAAGGCTAACACTTTTACCCTTAGTTACAGAGAGTTTAAAAAAATCTGAGAGGCAGCATGGCCCTTTCGAGCCACATCTGAAATGCAATCAGCCTATGAGGGCTTATTTTAAGCTAAAATAGTAATGATTATTTGCATAGTTTAAGGTGACCTTTCAATTGTATGAAAATTGAAGAAGAGAATATGACATACTTTTCAGTTTTAAAATTTCGCTCGAGATAAATATTTTTAAACATGTTCCACATTTCTATGAGATATCTAGTGGATTCCTAGTTGCTCCTAGTTACATCAGATTTTCTTTTTGATAAATATGCTTCTTTTCTCTTTGTTACATTTAGTCTTACTTGCTTTTTTCCATGCCACTTTTCAGAACTTACATGGCAATGGACAAAACATTTTATGTTGAGAAATCTGTATCTTAAGTCACTATTTACATTTTAAAAGTAAGGTATATAACATATGCAAGCAATCTTAGAAAAACTTGGAATAGTTCTACCTTTTTTTTCTCATTTGGATCAAATATTTTTGTTGTTATTTAATTCTCATCTGAAGTTATCATTCTCCATTAGAGTTGGTTGGTGTATTTATAGGGAAGGTTTAGTGGTTAGTGGATTGAATACATCATGAGCAAATGCAAATTTTCTTTTAAACTGCTAATTGTTGCCTATAGGCCAGCTGACAGTCTAGTTTCGCTTTCAAGAACCAGACTGCTTTACTAACAGGTCTTCTGTATTTCTTTGCCTGGCCATACTTTTCTTTCATGTTTATTTCCAATAAGAAAATAAAAAGGATTTATCTTGACAGTTTTGAAATGTTACTTTGGGAAATGCTGAAGATTTTTTAAAAGTCACTTTTGTTTCTAATATTGTTTTTGACCTTGCTATATTCATCGTGCCTGTGGTGGAATTTGAATTCTCTTTTTCTCCAGAAGAATGGTCTGATGATATTTACTGCATGCTTTTGTATATAAGGTCCTCTTTTAGGAACTCCTCTAAAAGTTTAAAATAACCTCATTTGGTCTTTGTCCACTATAGTCTAAAATAGTCAGTTAACAAACACGTATTACACAGATAACCTTAAATGAACTATGTACTGCCTGAAGACCAGGAGTGGGAGCATAAGGGCTAGGAAGAGGAGGGGCAGGATTAAAAATAAGAACTTTCTAGAATTTTAATCTTCACAAATGTTTATAGTTCTTTGGGATGGTAGATGATGCTTTGTCAGTAAATATGGAATAAAGAATGTGACCTGGAAGAAGGGAATATTAGAATAAGAAAGCTAGTATCTAGAATCAAATAAAAGAAATTTAAAACTTGTAGAATTGGGAATGATTGAAAAGCACATCATAAGTAAAACACAAAAAAATAGGGAACCCCCAAGCATTTAAGTATGTGTGCCCTTCAATAGTTTTCTTTGGCTATATATATAATATACATATACATTGTTTTATAAACTTTTAGAATTTACATAACTTGATGTTGAAGTTCATGGAGTTAACTTGGCACTTGGAGGAACTTCTTCTGAAACTGCTATTTCTTTTCTTCTACCTTCCCTTTTCCTTCTTTCCTACTTATCTCAGATCCCCAGCTCCCATACCTTTTAAAGTTTTTATGCTAGTGAAAATAAAAACCTCACATGCTTGTGACAGTAGCTGATACAGGTTTTTTTTTAGCATGTGATTGCATGATCAAAATTCTACCCTTTTTTATTTGACTACTGGTTCAGACTCCAAATTTTTCATAATCTGTTAGGGGAAGATCATGGCTCATAGGCTGATATAAATATATTTTAGACATGAGTGCAGATTATAGCAGCACATTTGAAAAATACCTTTCATTCTTTTTTTTAGAACTAAGAAACAAAGTAAAAAGAAAAACAACTCTTAAACGTAATGCTAAGTATAATAAAATAGATAACAGATAGAACGATCAATTTGTGGGCCTTTATTTGGGAAAGAGAAAAAGATGGAGTGATATATAAAGCTGAAATGTTTCATAGTGCCAGTTTTCAGAGAGCACTGTGAAGATGTAACTATATAACAACATGTAAATCAGTAATTCTGTGAATTAGAGAGAGGTAGTTGAGATATTGCTGTATTATACATTTGTGTTGGAAAGAAATTGAAAGATTGCCATGTTATCTTCTTTAAGCATAGAAATCTTTGATGTGAATGTATTATTAAGCTGAATGCCAGATGTGTGCTAGCCACCAAACTGGAGGAAATATGTTTTCCATGTGGTCAATACTCACATTCCAATATAATACAATTTTTCCTGTGCTATTATGTCATTACTTTGTCATCTTTAAATAATTGTTTTCCTATGCTGAATAGAACTGTTTTGTTTTTTTTTAAATTTGACAATTTTTATGGGATAGTTTTTTATATTTTAAATGTAGTCATAAGCAGGTCAGTGCTATGAGATCAAACAAAAGTAAACCAACTTTTCTCCTATGTACATTACAGAATCTAAAATTAATTGGCTTATTTGGCATGTATTAGTGAATGGCTGCCTCTGAAATGGCTGTTCTATGTCTGTCTACTTGGTGTGTGTCTTTTATGTTTTTAGTCCCATGAATATGAAAACTGAGACTACTTGTGACAGCAGTATGACATAAGGTAGTATTTTAAAAGACTAACACTTAGGTCATAAGTATTACATGGATCTATAAAGAAAGGATTTCAGTTCTAATATTTGGCTAAGTTGGGAACTTTTGCTGCTTAAACACAATTCTAGTTTGTAAGAAGCATTTCAAAAACCAATTACATTATGCCTTTCATAAATTCTTATGAACCTTTAAACTAGACTATGTATTTATCGTTCAAAATAAAAAGAAATTATTTTGAGTGGGTATGTTGTCATTTTGATTTTATTTCCTTAGCTGAAGATCCATCTGAAAACTATGTGAAACTAAGAGATTTTGTCCTTGTGAAGCTTTGCCAAGATCTGCCTTGCTTTTCACCAGACAAGTTAATGCAAGGATTCACTCAAGATATGGTGACAGAGGCACAACAGAAGCTCAAAATAAACAAGGTATTTTAAATTATAATGTAAGCAAAAAAAATTTATATTTAGATGTTGATAAAGATATAACAAAATATTGGTTAATATATAATATTTGTTGGCCATGACTGGTATACTTCAGCAATTGTAGTATAAACTTTAAATATTACAAAACACAGCTAGATAAGCAAGAAAGAATGGTTTAAGAGATGTCTTAAGTTTATGATACCATTTATGCCTCTGCTTAGGTGTGAAGGACTTGGAGCAGAAGCTGGGGACCTCCTTTGTACTTTAAAATATATACTTCAGAATTCTTTGTCCCTTCTAAGAGATATCACCTTGAAAATGCTTTCTAAACTACTAAAGTAAAAGGATAATTTAAATTCTTCCCAGTACCAACGTATTCATCCTCCAAAAAAATCCCAAAGCAACAACATAGCTTTCACATACTATTTCCTTCAGGAAGTGGTTATGAACACTAGTTCATAAAGTATAATGGTATCATGCCTTCATCATTCATAGAAACATGCAAATATTTAAGAAATGAATGTGATTCAGTGATCAAAAAAAGTTTTTTTCCCCCTATGATTTCCTAATTATTTTTCTTCTGTTTTAAAATAGCTAACTTATTTAAATTTGGTTTAGGCTTGACAATTTAATGAGAATCATTTTTAGTCTTTGTCAATATGAAAGCAAACTAACATTTTTGCAATGAATACATTAGTGTAGAAATGAACAATGATGTTTTAGCATGGGAACTGCCTGGGTTTTTCTTCCTCTTTCATCCTTGTTTTAAAGTGTTGATTTTTGTCCTATACAAGGAAACTTTTTTAGGCATCTGTTGATTAGCTATTAGTCAATGAAGTCCCCATTTTGTATAACTGGGTGTGGTGTGCAGCAAATACACCATAAAACACAGTCTAGAAACCTTTGTGGACATAAACTTAGAAAATTAAAACTCTTTTCAATTCAGTGTTTAACTATTTAAAGGACCTTGGCATTGGAAGGAATAAAGAATGGCTGTTAGGGTTCTGAGGAGGCAATTACTGCATGAGAAAATAAGGAATAATTTATTACAGGCTTCCATTAAAATATGCAAATATAAATATCTGCCTTAATAGTTGCACCTCTAATATGTTATTAATTTTCTGAATCTTCTCGAGTCCATAATTAGTGTGAGAGAATAATTGAATGTGGTTGGGGTTTTTAAAGACAAATATATGTGGTTAATAGGGTAATTCATATATTATTAATTTTTTTCATTTTGCAGATTTGAGAACCTTAGAGTTGTTTTTTTATTTGCTCATAATGTGCAAGGAAATTTTAGATTGAAAGATTGATCATATACAACCTATTACTGTTCTTTAGACTAGTGCTTTTCAGTCTACTGTAAGTAAGCCTTGTCCTCTAGGAGGTTACTAGAAAGGTTATTATAGACCCATTAGCTTGTTAATTTGAGTGGTCCTGGCAGTACTCTTCAAAGACAAGGGATAGTAAAATAACCAAGAAAGAAGAAACATGGTTCTGCTTATATACGTATTTGGCTGCAGGGAGGGCAAGAAGGCTATAGTGCATCAGCTGAAATTAATCAGGAAAGATCCTTGGCAAGATGGAGCTACCATGATAATTCAGGAGAACCTAAGAAGTTAGATGAAATATAGGAATAGAGAATATAATATATAATATGTATTATAGTATATGTTAAGTTTGATGTTGAAGACTTATAATAGGATTAGATAAAAAGCTAGCATTATGTAAATACATAGATTTGACTTCATATGGACTCTTAGAGAATTTTTAGTAAAATATTCCTGTTTATGTTTTCTTTTTCCAAAATGATCTGTCATTAAATAAATCCTCAACAATAAATTGAAACCTAAATTGGGCTAGTCTTGTCAAACCTTCCTAGTTCAGGACTTGATTTCTAGATATTATAAGAAATTCATCCCCAAATTGGTTGGCCTTCTGTTCCATCATTGCTAGCACAGTTAACACAGAATGAGAGATGCTGAAAAGCCCTGTTGTAGATATTTATTATGTTAGTTTTTAAAGAGAAAATGTTTTCTTTTATTAAAAATGATCTCAAACATTTTGGTAGTGGAAACAAAAAGGACAAGTGTCTTTGTTTTTTAAAATTTGGTAATTTTTAATGTTATATTTTCAAAATAAATTGACCATTTCACCTACTTACAGTGGAACCTGTATTGTGAGCACTCACAATTAGACTTGGAGTGGGGGCAGTTTTGTGACAGTAATGGGGACTCCCCAGAGGAGTGTTAGCTTGTAAAGGAGAATGTTCTGATTCTGCTTTGAAACATGTGCTGATCATTTTTTATTGCTTTTAAATAAGTAGCTTAACAAATAGTGTTAAAAACTTAAGTCAGGAGAGATTTGCTTTAAAAGTTATGTGATAAGTACAATGGTATGTAAATGATAGCTCTTTAAGTAGTGTAAGACTTTGGAAATTTTGTTTACACTAGATTGGGGTTTGTTTTTGTTGTTTTGTTTTGCTTTATACAGACTAAAGGTAAAGTATTGGCTACCTAATTCCATGTTTTCACATTGGTTCTATTTTAATGTGGCTTTGCTGTAACTTTAATGGAAGAATAGACAATATAGCAAATTCCAAGTTTCTTTAAGAACAGCATTAACTTTTAAATTAGGTAATGAATCTTTGAGAGTATGTGCGTATTCAAGAATTTTTAAAATTCACAATGTGTTTTCTTTTGTCTAATTTATCAGCAACATGCTAGGCGAGTTTATGAAATTCTCCGATTACGTGTGACTGACATGGGTGATGCTGAACAATCCAGAGGCTATAGACTGGACATAAAAAGAAGATTAATTGGTCCATATAAGGTATAATTAGTTTCAATCATCTTGAAATATTATGTCCTATTCACTATTTGGGGAATCTAGGTGGCACAGTGAATAGAGTGCCAGGCCTGGAGTCAGGAAGACTCATCTTCGTGATTTCAAATCTGACCTTAGATATTAACTGTGCGACCCTGGCCAAGTCACTTAACCCTGTTTGCTTCAGTTCCTCATCTTTAAAATGAGCTGGAGAAGGAAATGGCAAACCACTCTAGTATCTTTGCCAAGAAAACTCCAGATGGGGTCATGAAGAGTTGGACACAACTGAAATGACTGAACAATAACAAAAATTCGATATTTAAATTAAAAGCCAAGAAGGAAGTATTATTGGATGCCATTTATAGCAAGGTTTAAACCATCCTGCTACTTTTATTTGACTTGCCTGGAAAAGCTCTAGAATGATATAAATTTCTCTACTACTACTTTTAATTTAAAATTTTTTTTTACTGAAACGATAGATAAACTATCCTCATTAGTTAAACTATCTGTCGTTAGGATAAATTTCACATAGCAGCTTGTTCTTTCACTTTTGTGCATCACGGAAAATCTTAAACACCAGAATGTGGTCAAACCTGTTTCTACCTTCTTATCTTCTACGTTTTTCCTATTTAGTATGTTTTTTTCTTACTGTATTAATGGCACCCTTTTCTACCACTGTAACTATAAGGTGGCCTTTCGTCCCATGTTTTTGTCCCATGTTTCTGCCCTCTTTTGCCTGTTTTTTCTGCCTTTACTCCTCTTCCACCTCTAAACTCAGAGTTTTCCCCTTCTATATATGGAAGTTGTGGCAAGGTGAAGAAGGTGAAAAAAAATTGGCATCATTGGAGCAACTAGAAATGATATGGTTTTAGGGGTACAGGGACTCCAAAACTATTGAGGTACAAGGCAGAGTTATCTGGAAAGAATTATTGGACTCAACACTCTGCTAGCGAAGTAGCAAAAAGTTTATTGTAAATCTGTATAGTGGGCAGAGCCCCTTAGGGAACTCACAACGTAACAGGAGTGATAAACACTTAGTACATTGTGTGCCAAGTATACTAACTAGGTGGTGAACATACAGTTTCTGTACCTTGGGCACAGGCATCATTCACTACTGGCATGGCTGGAGACGGAGGCAGTGTCCTTCTAAGGGTTGTGGTTTTGGTTTGTTATATATGTAACAAGATAGCCTTGGGAGTTAATGTCTATAGCTTGCCTTCTGAATTGTACATGGTAACTGTGGCAATCAGTACATGACAGTTCTACTGATACAAGATAGTCCTGTTCATAAAGGGGGAATTCTACAGAGGGCAGCTTGTTCTTGTAACAGGGAGAGATTTGCCTCACTGGTCTTACTCCTGAGTTATTGATAGGATCTTTGGGCTGGGGACAGATGTGGTCCTAGGACTGGGGTCTACGCACCCCATCAGAAAGACTGAAGAATTGCCATGATGGTGCTTGGCAAAGAACTGGTCTGATCTGAGTACATGCATAATTTTTCTGTTTATGACAGTTTTGAATCTTAGTTGCCTTTGTATGAATATTTGGCTCTGATTATTCATAGCGTAGAGGGTGTTACTATTGAGTATCACTTCTGGGAGTTATAACTTCTATTCACTAGCTTAATTAAAAGTAGATACATAAAGAGCATCTAAGAACTACTTTATTGCAATTCTTCCAAGTGTATTTCAGAATAACTTAGTTTAGTATAACCTTAGGATTTAGCTAAAGTTAGTTATATATTGACACGTGTATTGTAACCTTTTGAAATTAGCTTGGTTGATTTAAGATCTAGAGTGTTTCTCTTTTGATGTTGCTCCTAAAAGTGCAGAGAGCTTAGCTAAAGGTGGCTTTGAATTTCACCTTTTATGATGCCTGAAAGGTCTACTTCAGAACCTGCAGAAGGATAGCTCTGAGTAGTGGAGAGCCAAGAAACAGAGTGAGAAGCACTGTGATTTTGTTTTAAAAACAGGTCTTTGAAATTTCATTGTGTGTTTAAATGTTTATAGGTTAAGAGGAAGAGGAAGAAGGTTTGGCCTCTATGAGAAGTTTCCTGCAAGGAGTTAGGATGAAAAAATTGCTCCAGGCAAGCTCTGAACCATTTTGTGCAACTTGGAAAAATAAAAAAGCAGACCAATCAGATCAGCTAGAAAAAAAATGAATAATTTAATTGCCCCAGGAGCTTTGGGCTGACTTGGGAAAACTCTCCCCTGGGTCTTGGCATATGGCAGGTACTTCTTCTCTTCTCTTTTCTCTTTCTGAGTTGCAAGAAGATCGAGTAATAGTGGCAGAGAGGAATGCTGTGTAAAGGCCTACCCTAAAGAAGAGAGGAGAAAAAAACAAGTAGTTAAAGACAGGCACCAACTAACAGTGTGAGAGCATTTGTCCCACCAGCAGTTGTAAGTTAAAAATCACCAGTGGCATTAATGTTTCTTCATTTAGCCATTTATTAAAGGCCTACAGTGCTGTGCTAGGTACTGGGGATTATAAAGACAAAACTAAAATAATCCTTGCCCACAAGTAGCTTACATTCTGCTGGGGTGATATATTTGCTCAAACAATTAAGGACAGTATAATTGTAGGAGGTTAAGAACACTAACAACTAAGGGGGCCATAAAAGACTTCCCATTGGAGATGGCATCTGAATTGAGCTTTGAAGGTGCAAGTTGTAGAGGTGAAGAGAGAGTATATTCTAGGCATGTGGGATAACCTGTGAAAAGACAAACAGGCAAGAGATAGAGTTCTGAGTTTGGGGCATAGCAACTAGTCTGTTTTGGCTAGGTCACAGTATGCGTGAAAAAGAAGTATTGTGAATTAAATCTCTAGAAGGGTAGGCTTAGAACCAGATTAAAAAGACACAAATGTCAATCTGAGGAGTCTTGAACAGCAGAGTGATATGATCAGACCTATAACGATTTGGGCAGCTGTGTGGGAGGATGGCTTGGAAAGAGTAATTGGACAGGGAGATTGATTAGGTAGCTAGTGTAGTAGTCCAGGTTAGCGGTGATAATGGCCTGAACTAAGGTGGTGGCCAAAAAAAGTGAAAAGAAGATTGAAGAAATATCAATTCAGCCTTTACAGCAAAACTTGGTGACTGTTCGGATAACAGGAAGGGAAACTAGAGTTGTGGATGACTCAGCATATGAATCTGGATGACTAGAAAAATGATGAGGCTTTCAATATAAACAAGGAAGTTAGAAGAAACAAATTTAGGATGGAAGATAAATTAAGCATGATCAAACTGAAGCTCATTGAGATTCTTGTGGAATATCCAATTGGAAATGTCCACAAAACAATTGATATGGAACAGGAGCTCAGGAGAGAGATTAGAGTTGGATGTATAAGTTTAGGAGTTATCTCTCTGGAGAGGATAATTGAACCTAGGAGTTGATAAAAGTGTAGGGGAAAAAAAAAAGAGGGTTTAGGACAGAGCTTTAGGAGTCATCTACAGTTAAGGGACAGGACTAGTAAGAAGTGATCAAACAGTTAGAAAGGAAGCCAGATGAAAGCAGTGCTACAACAGCTTAGTGTGGAGAGAGTGTGCAGGAGAAAGGGAATGGTCAACTTTAGATTCTGGCAAGTCTGACCATATGATTCTATTCAGTGGTTCCTTATGATTCTAGGATCAAATAGAGTTAAGAGTTGATAAACATTTATTAAGTGCCTACTGTGTGCCAGATGCAGCTAGGTGGCAAAATAGATAGAGCACTGAGCTTGGAGTCAGAAAGACTCACCTTCATGAACTCATATCTGGCCTCAGACACTTACCAACTGTGTGACCCTGGGTGCATGTCACCTAACCCTGTTTGCCTCAGTGGTTCATCTATAAAATGAGCTGGAAAGGGGAATGGCAAACCATTCCAGTATCTGCCAAGAAAACCCCAAGTGGGGTGACAAAGAGTTGGACATGACTAAAACAAAACAACAACGTGTGCCAGCCACTGTGCTAAGAAAGGCACGGGAGAGACAGTCCCTGCCCTCAGGGAGCTCACAGTTTAATGGGGAGACAACACATTAAAAGACGCTGAAAAGAGGTAGAGGGACTTGGGAATGAAGAAGGCCTGCAGCTGGGATGAGAAATTATCTGAGGAGGTATGTTAGAGTTCAATCCGTCTTGAAGAATGATGAATTTTATAATTTTGTGTGTGTGTGTGTGTGATCAGTAATTATACACATATTGGGGTATGTGCTTAAAACATTTTTTGCTGATAGCAGTACATGATTAAAAAATAAGCTTAGGAGTCATTGGTGTAGTTCAGGCCTGGTATGGTGGGTGGAGGGAGATATGGCTAGATCTCATGTGAGAAAGACCTGGGGGTTTAAACTGTATGGAAAGCTCAATATGAGGTTATGATAGTTAAAAAAAAAAACCTAGTATGCTCTTGTTCTAGACAACTTACTATCAATTTAGTTTGGGGGAAGGACTATAATTAGACCTTTCACCAACCACAGTGCAGTGTTTTCTATTACATCTTGCTGCCTGACTTTGTCTGCCACCTCATCTCCCCTCCATTGCCCTCCTTCCTCTCCCCAAGCACCATGAGTTCTTTGTAGCCAGAATTGGTTTGTGGCAGAACTGGAGGTGGTAAGACATAAGGAAGGAAGCTCCCAAATCTGTTTCTCACCCCACACTGTACTAAATGTGGATATTTTACCCATTGTTCCAAGTTCTGACCTGAAATAAAGCAAAACAAATCTTTTCTCTCTTCCACATGACAGCTTGAAAAAAGCTATCATAGCCACCTGTATTCTCCTTTAAGCATCCCCTGTACTTTCAACCAGTTCTCCTATGGAACATCGTTGGATCCTCTCACTGTCCTGGTTACCCTAAATTAGTTAAATTCCAGTTTGTCATTGTCTTTCTTAAAATGTATTGGCCAGAATTAGACAATCTTCCGTTATCTGGTCTGACTAAGGCAGAGTACAGTGGAACTATATAGCCTCTTGCTCTGTACACTGTATTTTTAATGCAGCCTAGGACTATCACCTCCTTGTTCTGTACACTGTATCTTTAATGCAACCTAAGATTATAGGAGGAAAGAGCAGAGTTGTCTTGGGGAAATGTCAGAGTCCTTTTAATAATTCCAAAGTTTTCCCTTAAATAAAGGCTTATCTTTTTAATACCAATATTGTTCTCATGATGTTGTATGACTACAAGTTATAACAGAAAAGTGCATGGCATATGCAAACTGGCTATATTATCAACAAGTAATGATATTAAAGAAGTTATATAAAAGGTGTCCTCAGAGTAATGTATGAAAAGAAGGATGATCCAGTCATATAGTGAAAGTGAAGTATAATGGATGTCCAGCCTACATTCTGCATTGTTAACCAAGCCACATCAAGAGAATTTGAGGAAGCTCTTTCCCCACTCCAACTCATTGTGTGAACCCCCCTACAGCAATGGAGTTTTTATGGGGAGATCAATTGAGAATTACATACTAACAGAGGTGAACCATTTTGGGGGGTGGGGTGCAGTCTTGGATATGAAACAATTTACATTGTTGGAGGGAATACCTGAATTGATGAAATCACAGATTCAATGGATTTTTGACCAGTGATGTCCTTTATTTCCTGTCTCTACACTAATTTAAATAAAACCTATAAAACTTCTCTACTAATTCCATAATAACTTGTAATTTGAAACCTCTTGACTCTAAAGAGATGAACTTAGACTTTTTTATCTTTACAGTATATAATTAGAGGTAATAAAAACTGTATTGCCTTAAAAGCTATTTTAGAATTTAACCTAATCTCTCTTAATTCTGCTTTTGCTATGATCAGTACATATCTTTATATTTGTTAAGATTTTGAAACAAGTAGATACTGCATAATGTTAGAATTTAAAAGTACTGATCACAGTTGATTGACATCCTTTGCCTTTTCAGTTCTCTAATTCTTCATAATTAAGTGGGTAAAAATGGTCCTCTGATCCAAACATAACAAATCTGTATTCTTAAAAGAATTTTTGTAAGTTTAGAAATTTCTTTGGGTTAGAGCTAATTTTGGGGATATGAAAATTAATGAACAGTTTTATGAGATTAGAATTACTTCCTACTTCTAAAATTTTGTAATTGATAACTGTTGAGTTAGAAGGAACTTCAGTAGATATTAAATAAAATCCATATCTAAACAAGAATTCCCCACACATCATCAATAAATGTTCATCAAAACTTTACTTAAAGAACTCTTAATGAAGGGGGTGGGGGAGATGCCTACTGTTTCATGAACCAACTCAACTAACATCCACGTTTCATCATCTTTCTCATTGTTCTGCTACATATATGAACAGCTAGCTTGTTAGTTGTACAACTGCATTGTACCCAGATTGTTTTAATTGACCCTTTTTGTCATTCTTTTGTGCCCAGAAGGGTCAATCATGAGGAACATCTTTCTTTTCAGTGTTTTGTTGTTGACCTATAAGGAGCTCAATGAATCCTCAGATTTTTAGATGATTATTAGATTAAGTTAAAACTTGATACTAAAGACAAATAAACATTTGAATAATCTGGACCAACTGGAAAAATCTGAACAAAATTGGATAGCAGTAAGGATAAATATGTAGTCTTTTATGTTTAAGGCCACCAAAACAGAGTAGGAAGAAGGCAATTTGAGTTATAATTTACTACAAGTTGAATATGTTACTTATGTGGTAACATTATAGGGGCAGAAAAGCCACTATGTTGGTGATACTAATTATAACAGTCAACATTTCTAAGAGAATTTTGGGGTTTGTAAAAGTGCTTAATATACACTATTACAGTGTAATCTGCCAACTAACTGTATGGCATTAGGCAGGATATTTATCCTGTCTGAGCTTTAGTCTCCTTGCGCAGGGAGGACTGAACTCTACAATCTCTAATGCCACTTCCAGCTTTAAGGTATGAAATGTAAGAACCAGGAAATCTATTTTATTATGTTTTGTACTAATTTCACCCCTTCTTCGAAGATTGTCCAGTTTTGTTCAGCACACTTTAAAAATGGAGGAGGTTCATAAGAAACAAAAACTATTAAAGGAATAGAAATGAGTGCCTATAGGGAAGAGTTTACCAGAAAAATTTTAAGGTAGTGACTTAGTTGGCATATTCAAACATTTAAGAGAATGATGCTAATTTTTTTTCATGTCTATAAAGGTATAAATCAAGGTGAACAAATTTAAACCAAAGTATTGAGACTGCAGTTGGGCATAGAGGAATCCTTTACCTTTGGAGAGATTGCAGCATCTCTATTCATGTGGTTCAAAGAATAATAGATTTAGAGTTAGAAAGGCCCTCAGAATCCATCTAGTCCAGCTTTTTCACTTTATAGATAAGGAAGCAGGACCAAGAGGTTAAGTGACTTGCCAAGAATCTCCCAAAAATAGAACAGGGTAGACAACTCTCCTCAATGAGGCCAATGGTGGGAGGAGGCTGTAATAGAGGTATCACAGTCTTCACTCTGATTCAACAGAAATAAATGTTTGTACAAAGTTTTAACAGCTTCCTGAAACAGTCCAGATATGTTACACATGCATAGAGATGTGTCAAACCTAGAAGGGCTCTGGAGATGACCAAATTCAATTCCCTTCTAAGAAAATGGTCCTACTAGAATAAGTGATTTGTGCAAAGTCCCAGCTAGTTGGTAGTAGAGACAAGGCAGGAATTCATAGCTTTTGGCTGTTTGATGCTTTTCCCTGTGTGCTACCTACTACAACCTGTCATATAAATGGGAATATGTCTCGATGTGGAGAGTCTCACCTTGACATATAGTCTTGAATGGTGCAGTGGTGAGAGTACCAGCCTCAAAGCCAGGAAAGCCTGAGTTCAAGTCCCTTCTTTGATACTTACCGACTGTGACCCTGGGCAAGTTGCATAACCTCTTAGTGCCCTTGTCACCACTCTTGTTGAAGAGAAGGTGCCAACAACTATTGGTAGTATTTCCTCATCTAGGAGTTCCCTAAACCCATGAAATTACAGGTCCAGTTGTTATCTCTATACTAGTGCATGTTGCTCTCTGTTCATTCGCACTAATTTTTCTTTGCATTAAGGTTTAGTGTGTAATTTTCCTCCTAAAGTGCAAATCTTTTCCAAAACTGTTTAATTTACTATTAAAATATGTCAGACATTGCATTTCTGTTCCTTGAACATGCCCTGTATTTATGGAACTAGAACTAGGTCCACTCAGTGGCAGGCTATATAAATTCATTGTTTTCTTAAATAATAGTTTTTTTCTTTTTTTGTGCTCAAGATTTCTGTCCTTTAATGAACTACTACTGTTTTTATATTTTTGACAGTGTAAATGCATGGGACCATAGGTCATGAACTGGAAGGGACCTCAGAGGTCATTTAGTCTAGCGTCCTCGGTTTATAGGTTGAGGAAACAGACCAAAGGATGTCATAAGTTTCCCATGGTCACGTGGCTACTAAGCATTAAAATGGAATTTGAGCCTAGGTTTTCTAACTCCAGAGCCAGTGTTCTTTCCACTCTATCATATAAACATGAAATTTTACTGTACTACTTTTTTTCTGATTTGTACCAAAATGTTGGTCAAATAATTGAAATGTAAAATCTTTTATGAGGGGGGTGGGTTGGGGCATTTTTATTTCAACAACCAGTCAGTACGTTGTAATGATTTCATAATCACCTGATATATAAATATAATTACTTTAAAATGTTACTTAGGCTAATTATAATATTACATTTTACAAAAGTTTTTTTAAAATTTTACTATCTTAAGGATATCACTGTAGACCGTATACATACTTAATAGAAATTCATCAAAGAGAAATTTCTTAATATTAAAACTCCTTGAAGACTTCAAACGTAAAAAAAAAAATTCTATTATATTCTAGTATTTTAATGTCAATGCTTATATATACCAAGCCATAAAATATTTGTATGTATTTTTGAATAGGGTAGGACTACTGCTGTTATTTTGGATCTTTCTTTATGAAACTGACCAAGAACCTGGAAAACATACTTTTTTTCTCTTCACTGTCTTTTCTTTATATGAAATGAATTTTGGTATAACAGCCACAGTAGTGACGATTGTGAGCCTAACAATGACTGTAAAGTCACAAAAAAGTAAATTGCTTTTGAATAAATAAGTACAACAGGAATAAAAACATGTTTTATTTAAAGTTTCTAAAGGGAACACATTTTCACATGATAAGAGACCATGAATGAAGAAATTGATCCATTAAGTATTTTAAATACAAAATAAATGTGGTAGGGTTTCTTATTTTTGGTGAAATTGGGAAACTGAGAAATAAGTCTTCCCTATGGAGTGTACTTACTATATAAACAAAAGGCTTTGTGTCTGGATGATTTATGGCATATAAGACCATTGCATTGTCAAATAGTCACTTTGAGTGGATAGAGTAAAATAAGGAGAAAAGGGAACTTTTAGAATTACAAACATTTTTACTTTCTAGAATGATATGCTCATTTATATGATTTTGATTAATATTTAATTGTATTTCAACAAAAAATCTTTTTATGACTTAAGAACCAAAATGACCAGATCCACATTTCCTTATTTGAGGCATGAGGTATATAGAGAGGATTGGGGAATGAGTAGGCATATGTATGTATTAAAGCTTAAAGGAAAATAATCTAAGTTAATAGATAAATATGCAACTGTTCCATTCTACAATTAGTGTAGGATTTTTTCTTTATTCACAAATATTTTGTGTTCCAAATAGAAAAGTAATTCTGAATTAACTAAAAGTGAAATATTAATAATACAAAAGCATAATTTTGTTTTGTTTTTAACATTAAGCTTATTTGCATAACTATTCTTCACCTGGATGTCCCCTGGGCACATCAAGCCCAGAATGACCAAAATGGAACTCATTATCTTCTCACTGGAAATTTTACTGCCCAGAGTAGCTCATTTCTATTTAAGGTATCAGTATACTTGCATAAACCTAGGACCCTTCACTTAAGCTTACTTCCTGTGATCCAGGGATTTGCCTCTACAACATCTAGTCCCTTCTTTTTAACCAATTGACTACTAACCTGGTTCACTTTTTCACTACCAACCTATCATTTTCACGTGGAAAATTGCAATGTCCTTCTAATTGCTCTCCTAGCCTTCAGTCCCTCCCTCTTCACTATTTCTTCAACCAGTTGTCAAAATAATCTTCCTAAAGCACAAGGCTGACCTTGTCACTCATTTGCCCAAGAATCTTCAATGCCTCCCTGTTTTCTTGAAGATAAAATACAGACTCCTCAACTTGGCACTCAGAGCCTTTTACAGTCTGGCTCCAGTGTATTTTTCCAGACTTATTTCATATTATAATCAATTCTGCTGTAACTTCTTGGATGTTGTGAATTTGTGAATGTGAATTTGTTCCAGTATGATTGATGTATTAGAGAATGATTTAAGCATATCACAGATTTTGTGTTTGTTTATACAGTTTTATCCCACTGTTTCATCTGTGAGAAACATCAAGAACAGAAAACCATAGTACTGACAATAACTCACAAGCTGCATCTCTTCCAACACTCAATTCCACAAGCAAACTTCAGCTTTTTCTAGTCAAAGTGCCATATTTATGGTGTGTCTCTTACGGTACTTTCCTTACCTCCCCCTATATAGCCATGGACCTCTAGAATTACAACCTCCTGAGGCCACCTTTTTCCCTTAGCCCTTGACTTTGCCACCTGGAGGCCACAGATGCTGCTATTTGTTGTAGTATTTAATCTGTAAAAAATTGTACAACTGTTTTTATGTGTTTTATGAACTTTTTGAGTGTTTTTGTCCATAACCCTATTTTTTTTTTTCTGGAAACACTGTTGGTTTTATTGTGCAGTTTTGCACATTGAGATGTTCTTTTGGACTGTATATGTCATAATATTTCAGAACTGATCATACTTCATACATTCCATGTTCCAGCTTGAACTGGCCTGCTTGCTATTCCTGAACTCCTCCATCTTTCTCCATGCCCTTTGCATAGGCTACTTCCTAACCCTGGAATATATTTTCTCCTCACCTTAGTTTTTACTTCGAGGCTCAGCTCAGGTTTGCCTCTTATGGGAAGCCCTTCCTGCTCTCCTTTGTTGTTAGTGCTTTTGCCCTCCTCAAATTATCTTTTATTTACCTATCTGTTTACATGTTGTATCTTACACACACACACACACACACACACACACACACACACACACACACACACACACGCAGCAGCAGCAGCATACTGTGCACATAGTAGATACTTAATATTTCTTGAATTGTTTCTTGAAGCTTATGTCTTATTTACAAATATAAAAGTTTAAAATCTCCAGCTACTACCTATTCCTGCATTCAAGCAACTTTCTTACATGATTTCTTATTTTTTCTCTTAATGTCATTGTTGCAAATGATTGAAATTTTCTATGGGAAGTACATTGTTTATTATGAGCACTTTTTCATCCTCAGTTTCCTGTTTCCCTCTCTCCCCGTCCGAAACCCCAACAACCTCACTAAACTTGATTTTTGGAGGGATTTTTTGGGGGGATTAGGATCAGAAAATAACTAAGTAGAGTTGCCAAATGATGAGAGATATTATCTATCGACTTACAAATTTACCAAAGAATATATGATGTGAAGGAGTGTGATAAGAGGAGAATTAAAACATGCTATTGAATGTATTCTACTTTAAAAGAGGGTAGGTGCTCTTTATTGGGGCTTGGTATCATTTCATAAAGCAAAAAGCTCAGAAGTACTGAAGACAGCAAAGGCTGTTAACAATGTAGAAACAAGCAACCTTGGCTATTATAGTATTTTAATTTCTACTTATTACCAAAATTCTGAGCTTCATATAAAGGTCATTTAAAAATCTTGTTAGTATTATTAAGTGCCTTCTAAGTGGCTAAGTGCTGGGGATACAAAGAAAGGCAAAACAAACAAGTCCCTACTCTCCCGGAGCTCAAGTCCTAATGGAGGAGACAACTTGCAAATAGCTATGTACAAACAAGATACATACAAGATAAATTGGAGATAATTGACAGGAGTGAAGGCACTACCATTAAGGATTATCAGAAAAGCCTTCTTGTAGAAGGTGGGATTTTGTTTTGGCCCTGAATGAAGTTAGAGAAGCCTAGGTAATAATGAGGAAAACACTAGGCATGGTTGATAGCCAGTAAAAATATCTGGATTCAGAAGATGGGAATATTTTGTTTGTGAGGAACAGCAAGAGACTGTGTCACTGGCTCCTAGAGTATGTAGGATAAGATGTAAGAAGACTGGAAAGGTAAGAAGTCAGGTTAGAAATGGTTTTGAATACCAGATAATTTTATATTTAATCCTAGAGGTGAAAGAGAACCAAGTGAGTACTCAGTGGCAAGGTCAAGACAGGGATTTAAAGTTGCTGTTAAAAAAATAATCTGACTCCACTGTGGCATGGATGTGATCCTTGAATCCTCAGGGACTAATATCTGTGTGGTACAAGCACTGATAGATTCTACTAAGATTAAGAGCCTTTTGAGAATGGTCCCAGCAACAGATGGTGAAGTTGGCCCTCAAACTGCAAAAATGCGGAGAGGGTTCATCACCATCAAATTCTTTGCCCATAGTAACCCATGAATAAAACCACTCTGAAGATTAAGGATTGACTTTGTAATGGAATCAGGGTTGAGGAGAAGATCAATGCCCAGTCCCAAAATTTCCTTACTGTAGTTTTTCACTCACATTATCTACTTTGTATTTTAGTTGTCTTTAACTGAGGCCAACATCAAGTTCTCTTGGGCACTAACCACCCCTACGAGTATTTGAAAGCTTCAAATCTTCAGTGTATTATTTTTTATTAACTATTGAGTTTAAATTTTAGGCTTCCTTAAACATTACAATCTATATTACGTCCTATTGCTAATAGGCTCAGATCTAGAATTACAAAGGATCTCAGGAGCTATCTTAGTCTAATCCTCCCTAATTTTACAGGTATGACAATTGAGCCCATGGGGGTTAAATGTACTTGACTGAGGTCATGAAGGTTATAAGCATCAGAGGTGAAATTTGAACTGAGATCCTCTTGACTCCAGAGTCAATATTTGACTGGTACCACAGTTGTTTATTTTGTTTTTAACATTGGATATTACTATTAAAGTTACACAGATTTAAGGAAATAAGCTATTGACTTATTTACCCTAACAAGTAATTTTATTTACTGCCTAGAAAAAACAGAGAGATCTTGCCAAAATGAGAAGATGTCTCAGGCCTGAAGAGCTGACAAACCAGATGAACCAAATAGATATAAGCATGCAACATGAACAGTTGGAGGAAAGCTTCCAGCAACTTGTTTCTGACTACAGGAGGATAATAGAACGACTTGCCCAAGCATAATGAATCGACCTTTCTGAACAGGAAACTAGAAGATTTCTATACATTGTGCTGGGAAACACCTGTAATGGCTTGTTAATTAATTGAGAAATCTTATGTGACACTTATATTTACATTAAAGGCTATCTTTTTTTTCCCTATTTGAAGATTTTCTTCTAGTTGGTTTGGGATTGTAGATTCTAAGACATTGTTTGTATTCTAGGAGCACTCACTGCTAAATAAACCACAGGTATAGCTTATGAAATATCCATCACTGCCATTTCTTTTTTTTTTCATAAATAAGCATTTGAAATGCTCACTTGGAAAAGTCAGGTTGTAGTAACATAGCTACTCCCTTAAATGAAGGGATAAGGCAAAATGAGTATAGTACTCAGCACTAAATATCCTCAAACACTAATAACATACGGCATTAAGACCATATTACCATTTTCTAATAGGGTTCTATACTCTGGAACTAGAAAATCAGAAACTTTTTTTCTCTATGCTTCTTTCCAGTTGTCTTGCCCTGTATCAAAAAAAGCTGATTCTATTGTGAGATGTAAGGTTTTTAAAGAGAGTGATACAAAAAGCATAAGTTTCTTCTATCCCAAAACTACATTGGGGGAAAAAATTAAATGGCTCCATATTGGTGGATTAGAGGAAGTAAAGAACTTTTGCACACAATCTGAGTTATCAGGTGCCTTTAGTAGCTTGTTAAATCCCTTTGTGTGTGGAAGGAAAAGCCAAGGGAAAACAAGGTTGTTTGATGGAGTGCTAGCTCTTCCCACACATGCCTACCACAAAGGGCACAGGTACAAAGAAGATTCCTCACTTTGTCTTATTTTACTTAGGGGCATTATTCTCATCTTGGGATTTTTTTTATTGAAGTTTTGGAAAACGTAGATCTTCCCCAAAAAACTTCTTAGCTTTAGATAGATTCACTTGGAGTTAACAAATACAGTAACAGTAAAACTGAATAAAGAACTACTTACTTGAACCAATATTTCTGGAGTAATAAAGTAAATATCCCTAACTACCAAAAGAGGGCTTAACTGGCTCTAGAAACAATTGTTAGGATCTTTAATTATTGGTCCTTCACAGAAGGAAGAGACATTGGTTTTGTGGATGAGGACACTGAGACCCAGAGAGTTTTTCCCCAGTCACAGAGGTAATAAGTTGCAAAGCTAGATTTCAAGTCCAGGTACACTTGCATTTAAATCCAGTTCTTTTTCCCTCTATACCATGCTAAGGTTTGGAAATACAGTAATGTTTAGGAACTCAACCCATAAAACAGACCAAATTAGATTAAATTCATGGGATCATCAATTCACCGCTGGAGTTGGCAAACTAAGAATTTTTACATTTCTAAATAGAAGTTATATTGTATTTAAATGGAAAGACCATTTTTAGCTGGGTCCGTACAAAGAGATAGAGGGCTGGATTTGGCCTTCTGACCATAGTTTGCTGACCACAGATCTAGCCCAATCGCCATATTTTGCAGATGCAGAAACAACCTCAAAAGGGGTTAAGCAAGGTAATACTATTAAGCAAAACTGGGACTTGAGTCTAAGGACTCCAAATCTGGTAACTTTCTACTACACCTTGCTGCCTCTCATATCTTTATATTGCTCAGAGATACAACTTTTTAATTTCTTTTCACATAGTTTTTTAAAAAAAACTAGATTTCAACATTCACTTCTACAAGATCTTGAGTTCTAAGTTTTCTCCTCCCCAAGACAGCATGCAATCTAATATAGGCTATACATGTACAAACATATTAAATGTATTTCCACATTAGTCATGTTATCAAGAAGAATTAGAAGCAAAGGGAAAAACCACAAGAAAAAAAAAAAGAGAAAATAGTATGCTTTGATCTGCATTCAGACTCCATAGTTTTTTTTCTGGATGTGGATAGCAATTTCCATCATGAGTCTTGGAACTGTCTTAAATTCTTGTATTGCTGAGAAGAGCTAAGTCTATAAAAAGTCATCACACAATGTTCTGGTTCTCATTTCACTCAGCATCAGCTCATATGAGTCTTTGCAGGTTTTTCTGAAGTCTGCTTTTTTTTTTCAAGGAGGCAAGGCAAGGCAGTTGGGGTTAAGTGACTTGCCCAAGATCACACAGCTAGTTTGTCAAGTGTCTGAGGCTGGATTTGAGCTCTGGTCCTCCTGACTCCAGGGCCAGTGCTCTACTCACTGTGCTACCTAGCTGCCCGTGCTCATCATTTTTTATGGAACAATAGTATTCCATTACATTCATATACCACAACTTGTTCAGCCATTCCCCAATTAATGGGCATCCCCTCAATTTCCAACTTTTTGCCACCACAAAAAAAGCTACTATAAATGTTTTTGTACATATGGGTCCTTTTCCCATTTTTATGATCTCTGGGATATGGACCTAGAAGTGGTATTGCTGGGTCAAAGGGTAGGTAGTTTTATAGCCCTTTGGGCAAATTCCAAATTGTTCTCCAGAATGGTTGGATAAGTTCACAACTTTACCAACAATGCATTAGTGTTCCAATTTTCCCACATCTCTAGCATTTATCGTTTTCCTGTTTTGTCATGTTAGCCAATCTGATAGGTGTGATGTGATGTGATACCTCAGAATTGTTTTGATTTGCATTTCTCTAATAGTGATTTAGAGCATTTTTTCATATGACTATCGATATCTTTAATTTCTTCCTCTGAAAACTGCCTGTTCACATCCTTTGACCATTTGTCAGTTAGGGAATGACTTGTATTCTTATTTGACTCAGTTCTCTATATATTTGAGAAATTAGGCCTTTATCAGAAACACTGGCTATAAAAATTGTTTCCCAGCTTTCTGCTTCCCTCCTAATCTTTTGTTGCATTGGCTTTGTCAGTGCAAAAAGTTTTTAATTTAATGTTATCAATATTATCCATTTTGCATTTCATAATGTTCTCTATCTCTTGTTTGGTCATAAATCCATTTTCCATAGATCTGACAGGTAAACTATTCCTTGCTCTCCTACTTTGCTTATAGTCTCACCCTTTATGTCTAATATCATAACTTTTTTTTTACCTGTATCAGTTTATAGTCACCTTATCCTGAAAAGTTTTTTTTTCCTCCACTATAGTTAATTTTGTGGATTTAATGCTCTGGGCAAGAGAAAAAGAGAAAAGAAGCAGAAGCAGATTATATCAAACGTAGAGCACTGCTGCTGAACACACTTCTCTAACCATCCTCTTCTTTATAAAGAGGGGGCAGAAAACTGATCGGTGCATGTTACCATGAGATAACATTACAATTACAGAGTTCTCATGATGAAAAATGCTACCTACCTCCTGACAGTGATGGACTCAGTGTGCAATTGAGACATTTTTTTGGACATGGCCAATATAGCAATTTGTTTTGCTTGATGCATATTTGTTACAAAGGTTTTGTTTTTCTTTGTAAATGGGGGAGGAGAGAGGGAGAAAAGATGGATTTCATCACTTGAAAAAATTAGGTTAAAAAAAGCAGGATGTTATTTGAATGCAGTTAAGATTAGAAAAAAAAATAGGTTACTGGGGGGAAAATCTTTGTAGCAAATTTTTCTTTTATATGGAAGGTAATAAACATTAAGCACTTACTATGTGCCAGACACTAGTATGTGCTTTACAAATATCTCACTGAGTCCTCATATTTCTAAGATATATAAGAAACTAATTCAAATTTATAAGAATAAGAGCCATTCCCTAACTGATAAATGGTCAAAAGATACAAATGGGCAAATTTTGAAGCAAGAAATCTAAGCTATTAATACCCATATGGAAAATGTTCAAAATCACTAATAATTAGAGAAATGCAAATTTAATTCATTCTGAGGTTCTACCTCATACCCCTCAAAGTGGCAAAACTGACCAAAATAAGTAATATAAATGTTTGAGGGACTACAGGACAAGCTATATTAATATACTGTTGATAGAGTTGTGAATTGGCGTGGCTATTCTGAAGAGCAATTTGTAACTATGCTTTAAAAAAAAAAGGTTGCTGAATTAGAGATGATGACAGAGTGAAGGTAAGATGACAAGATGACAGAGTGAAAGGTAACATTTATGCCTTAGCTGCTCCACAACAAGCAAGTGCCATGGAGCCACAGTCAGGATCACACAAGATTTAGCAACTAACAAAATAAAGGAATGGAGGACTTGGAATGATTTTCTAGAAAGCAAAAGAGCTAGGATTACAACCAAGAATAAGCTACTCAGCAAAACAATATAATCCTACAGGGGGAAAAATGGACACTTAACAAAATTGAACATCCAAATACAAGCCTCAAACGTGAAAAAGTAAAAATGAGTAAGAAATCATAAGGGACATTCTTATATGGGAAGATGATATAGAACTTTATCATCAACAAGGGTCTTAGACGGAACTTACTATAAAAGATCTGGGTGTGATTCTATTAGGTTGAGATGATCTCAAGAGAAAGGGGCACATTGGGAAAGGGAGCACAGGAGAGAAAGAATGGCAAAAATTATTTCACTTACAAATGGGACATGCAAGGAAGAGTTTATACAATGGAGAGGAGAATGGGGGTAGGTGGGAGTGGGCAACCCTTGAACCTCACTCTCATTTGAACTGGTTCAAGGAAGAAAGAATATATACACAATAGGGTAGAAAATTTTACCTTACCCAACAGGGAAGTAGGTTAGAAAGGAAAAGAAAGTAGGAGAGGGCAATAAGAGTGAGAGGAGGGTAGATTAAGGAGGGCAATGGTCAAAAGCAAAATAGATACTTGAGGAGGAGATACGGGGAAAAGTATTAAGAGAATAGGATGAAGAGAAACACAGCAATCACAACTGAATATGAATGGGATGAACATATTCATAAAATGGAAGAATAGCAGAATGGATTAGAACTCAGAATCCAATAATATATTCAGGAAACACTTGAAACAGAAAGATATACAATGTGTCAAAATAAGGGACTGAGGCAGAATCTATTATGCTTCAACTGAAGTAAAAAGGGCAAGGGTAGCAATCATGATCTCAGACAAAGCAAAAGCAAAAATACACCTAATTAAAAGGTAAACAGGGAACCATTTTGCTAAAAGGTATCCTAGACAATGAATTAATATAAGTATTGAACATATAAGCACCAAATGGCACAGCATCCTGATTCTTGAAGGAAGAATTAAATGAGTTACAGGAGAAAACAGTAAAACTTAATAATGGGGGACCTCGATTTACTCCATTTTGGACTGATTGATATAAATCTAACATAAAACAAAAGTTAAGGAAGTGGGCAGAATTTTAGAAACGTTAAATATGATAGATTTCTGGAGAATACTAAATCAGAAAGGAAGCTTTCTATTCTCAGCTGTGCATGGCACCTTGACAAAAATTGACCATGTAGGGCATAAAAACCTCATAAATGCAAAAAAGCAGAAATATTGAATGCATATTTTTCTGACCATAACAAGGTGAAAATTCTATAAATAAAAACCCTTTAAAGCATGGATTAAAAATTAATTGGAGACAAGGCCATACCCAGGAGCCAAGATCGTGGAGTAAACAGTAAATCGCTATAACTCTCCTATATTCACCTCCATACAATCATAAAATAGTGTGCCAAAACAAAACTGGAAGAGCAGAACTAGCAAAAAGATGAGGGGAAACAGTCTTTCAGCCCAAGAAAAGTGGAAAATCAGCAAAAAAAAGTAGGTCTTACTTTTGTAAAAGGGGAATGCAGTCCAGGAGAGGAAGCATCCCAGCAAGCCCTACCTCAGCAAACCAGTGGGAGATCCTGAGCCCCAGTGCAGTGGAACAGCACATGCCAACACCAGGATTCCACCCCCCTCACTTGCTTCAACATAGCCCCAGGCAAACAGGTGCCAGCAGCCGGACAGCTATGTGCTTCAAGGTAGCCTCAGGGAAATGCAAAAACACCCCACTGGCCTCAGCACATGCCAGACACCAGCAGTAGGACTCCAGGTCAGCAGCAGGTAAGCTGCCAGACCCCTATGGCTTGCAGTGCCAGCCACCCCTCACCCTACCCCTTCAGCACAGCACTAGACACAAGGGTCCCCTGTGCAACTCAGGACAACATCAATGCAGGACCAGGTAAACAGTGAAGGCCTGCAGCTACTGGCACAAGAAGCCTGAGGCAGTGTCGCTGCCACCCTGGGAGCAAATTTAAATTTAAAAGAAAAGGCCAAAAAAAGATGAGGAAACAACAACAAAAAGAATCAGACCATAGAAAATTATTATGGTGACAGGGAAGACCAAGACACAAACTCAGAAGAGGACAACAAAATCCCAAAGGAAAACAGGAAACAATTTCAAGCCCAGAAAGAATTCATGGAAGAACTACAAAAGGAGCTTAAAAATTATACAAGAAAAGGAGAAGAAAAATTGGGGAGAGAAATGAGAGTGATACAAGAGAATTATGAACAAAAAAAGTCAATAGGTTGGAAGACAAATGCTTGAAAAAGTAGAACTGGCCAAATGGGAAAGGAGATACAAAAATCCACTGAAGAAAACAACTTAAAAAGTATAATTGGCCAAATGGGAAAGCAAGTACAAAAGCTAACTAAGAAAAACAACTCCTTAAAAGTTAGAATTCAGCAAGCAGAAGCTAATGACTCTATGAGACACCAAGAATCAAACAAATTCAAAAGCATGAAAAAATAGAAGAAATTGTAAAATACCTCATTGTAAAAACAACTGACCTGAAAAACTGATCCAGAAGAGACAATGTCAGAATCATTGAAATACCTGAAAGCCACAATCAAAAGGGGGACCTGGACAGCACTTTCAAGAAATTATCAAGGAAAACTGCCCTGATATCTTGGAATCAGAGAATAAAATAAGCACTGAAAGAATCTACCAATCACCTCAGGAAAGTGATCCCAAAATAAAAACTCCAACAAACATTATAGCCAAATTACAGAACTATTGAGTCAAGGAAAAAATACTGTAAGTGGCCAGAAAGAAACCAAATATCGGGGAGCCATGATCAGGATTATACAGTACTTAGAAGCTTCAACATTAAAGGACTGTAAATTACGGAACATGATATTCCAGAGGGCAAAGGAGCTAGGACTACAACCAAGAATCACCTACCCGGCAAAATTAAGCACAATATTTCAAGGGAAAAAAAGTCATTCAATGAAATAGAAGGATTTCAAGCTTTCATAAGGAGACTAGAACTGAACCAAGAATTTGATCTCCAATATCAAGACCCAAGAGAAGCCTAAAAAGGGAAAAAGAGAAACGAAAAGAAGGGATTCAATGGAGCTTAACTGTTTATGTACCTACATGGGAAGATGATACTTGTAATTCTTAAAAATTGTCCCACTAATAGTACAGCTAGATGGAATATACATAGACAGAGGATATGGGTATAAGGTGAATTTGAGGGAATGACTTAAAAAATTATTAAGGTATGAGAAAGAGGAGTGCACTGGATACAGAAGGAAGGCAGAGACAGAATGGTGTAAATTATTTCACATGAAGAGGCATGAAAAACTTATTATGGTGGAGGAAAAGATAGTAGGGTGGATGATGGGCATCACTTGAACCTTATTCTCATACTTTATTATTTCATATTTTTAGTTTTCAACATTGATTTCCACGAGATTTTGAGTTACAAATTTTCTCCCCATTTCTAACCTCCCCCCCACTCCAAGATGGCATATATTCTGATTGCCCCATTCTCCAGTCAGCCCTCCCTTCTGTCACCCCGCTCCCCCCCCCATTCCCTTTCCCCTTACATTCTTGTAGGGCAAGATGGATTTTTATACCCCATTGCCTGTATATCTTATTTCCCAGTTGCATGCAAAAACAACTTTTTTTTTGAGCATCTGGTTTTAGAAATTTGAGTTCCAAATTCTCTCCCCTCTTCCCTCACCACCCACCCTCCCTAAGAAGGCAAGCAATTCAACATAGGCCACATATGTATCATTATGCAAAACACTTCCACAATAATCATGTTGTGAAAGACTAACTATATTTCCCTCCATTCTATCCTGTCCCTCTTTATTCAATTTTCTCCCTTGACCCTGTCTCTTTTCAAATGTGTTTGCTTTTGATTACCTCCTCCCCTTATCTGACCCGCCTTCTATCATCCCCCCTTTCTTATCCCCTTCCCCCTACTTTCCTGTGGGGTAAGATTCCCAATTGAGTGTGTTATGTTATTCCCTCATCAAGTCAAACCCAATGAGAGCAAGATTCACTCATTCCCCCTTACCTTCCCCCTCTTCCCTTCCAACAGAACTACTTTTTCTTGCCACTTTTTTGTGAGATAATTTACCCCATTCTATCTCTCCCTTTCTCCCACTCTCAATATATTCCTCTCTCATCCCTTAATTTTATTTTATTTTTTTAGATATCATCCCTTCATATTCAACCCTGTGCCCTCTGTCTATATATGTGTGTATTCCCTTCAACTACCCTAATACTGAGAAAGGGCTCATGAATTACAAACATCATCTTTCCATGTAGGAATGTAAACAAAACAGTTCAACTTTAGTAAGTCCCTTATGATTTCTCTTTCTTGTTTACTTTTTCATGCTTGTCTTAATTCTTGTATTTGAAAATCAAATTTTCTATTCAGCTCTGGCCTTTTCCTTGAGAAAACTTGAAAGTCATCTATTTTATTGAAAATCCGTATTTTGCCTTGGAACATGATACTCAGTTTTGCTGGGTAGGTGATTTTTTATTTTAATCCTAGCTCCTTTGACCTCTAGAATATCATATTTCAAGGCCTTTGATCCCTTAATGTAGAAGCTGCTAGATCTTGTGTTATCCTGATTGTGTTTCCACAATACTCAAATTGTTTCTTTCTGGCTGCTTGCAATATTTTCTCCTTGACCTGGGAACTCTGAAATTTGGCAACAATATTCTTAAGAGTTTTCTTTTTGGGATCTTTTTCAAGAGGTAATCAGTGGATTCTTTCAATTTCTATTTTACCCTTTGGTTCTAGAATATCAGGGCACTTTTCCTTGATAATTTCTTGAAAGATGATGTCTAGGCTCTTTTTTTGATCATGACTTTCAGGTAGTCTAATAATTTTAAAATTATCGCTGCTAGATCTATTCTCCAGGTTAGTGGTTTTTCCAATGAAATATTTCACATTGTCTTCCATTTTTTCATTCCTTTGGCTCTGTTTTATAATTTCTTGATTTCTCATAAAGTGACTAGCCTTCACTTCCTCCAATCTAATTTTTGAGGTGGTATTTTCTTCAGTGGTCTTTTGGTCCTCCTTTTCCATTTGGCTAATTCTGCCTTTCAAGGCATTCTTTTCCTCATTGGCTTTTTGGAGTTCTTTTGCCATTTGGGTTAGTCTATTTTTTTTAAATTTAAATTTATTTATTTAACATATTTGGTTTTCAGCATTGATTTTCACAACAGTTTGAATTACAAATTTTCTCCCCATTTCTACCCTCCCCCCACTCCAAGATGGCATATATTCTGGTTGCCCTGTTCCCCAGTCAGCCCTCCCTCTATCACCCCCCTCCCCTCTCATCCCCTTTTCCCCTTCCTTTCTTGTAGGGCAAGATAAATTTCTACGCCCCATTGCCTGTGTATCTTATTTTTTGTTGCATGCCAAAAAATTTTTTTTTTGAACATCTGATTTTAAAACTTTGAGTTCCAAATTCTCTCCCCTCTTCCCTTCCCACCCACCCTCCCTAAGAAGTCGAGCAATTCAACCTAGGCCACACATGTATCATTATGTATAACCCTTCCACAATACTCATGTTGTGAAAGGCTAACTACATTTTGCTCCTTCCCAACCCATCCCATTTATTGAATTTTCTCCCTTGACCCTGTCCCCTTTCCAAAGTGTTTGTTTTGATTACCTCCACCCCCATCTACCCTCCCCTCCATCATCCCCCCCCCTTTTATTTTTTTTTATCTTCCTCCCTCTTCTTTCCTGTGGGGTAAGATACCCAACTGAGTATGTATGGTATTCCCCCTCAGGCCACATCTGATGAGAGCAAGGTTCACTCATTCCCCCCTCACCTGCCCTCTCCCCTCCTCCCACAGAACTGCTTCCTCTTGCCACCTTTATGCGAGATAATCCACCCCATTCTATCTCTCCCTATCTTCCTCTCTCAGTATGTTGTTCTCTCATCCCTTAATTTCATTTTATTTCTTTTAGATAACTTCCCTTCATCTTCACCCTGTGTCTGCTCTCTCTCTTTTACATATATATACATACACATATACATGTATATATACACATATAAACACACACATATATATACATACACATACATACACATACATACACATACACATAGATATATACATACATACACATTCACTTATATATATACATAAACATATATATATATGCATATTCCCTTCAACTACCCTAAAACTGAGGTCTCATGAATCATACACATCATCTTTCCATGTAGGAATGTAAACAAAACAGTTCAACTTTAGTAAGTCCCTTGCAATTTCCGTTTCTTGATTACCTTTTCATGCTTCTCTTGATTCTTGTGTTTGAAAGTCAAATTTTCTATTCAGTTCTGGTCTTTTCACTGAGAAAGCTTGAAAGTCCTCTATTTTATTGAAAATCCATATTTTGCCTTGGAACATGATACTCAGTTTTGCTGGGTAGGTGATTCTAGGTTTTAATCCTAGCTCCATTGACCTCCGGAATATCGCATTCCAAGCCCTTCGATCTCTTAATGTAGAAGCTGCCAGATCTTAGGTTATTCTGATTGGGTTTCCACAGTACTCAAATTGTTTCTTTCTGGCTGCTTGCAGTATTTTCTCCTTGATCTGGGAGCTCTGGAATTTGGCCACAATATTCCTAGGAGATTTCTTTTTGGGATCTATTTGAGGAGGCGATCGATGGATTCTTTCAATTTCTATTTTGCCC
Organism: Trichosurus vulpecula; assembly: GCF_011100635.1. Taxonomy (NCBI): domain Eukaryota; kingdom Metazoa; phylum Chordata; class Mammalia; order Diprotodontia; family Phalangeridae; genus Trichosurus; species Trichosurus vulpecula. The sequence goes on from NC_050574.1 coordinate 225,924,548, forward strand.
TGTGGCTCTAGAATATCAGGGCAGTTCTCCTTGATAATTTCTTGAAAGATGGTATCTAGGCTCTTTTTTTGATCATGGCTTTCAGGTAGTCCAATAATTTTTAAATTATCTCTCCTGGATCTATTTTCCAGGTCAGTGGTTTTTCCAAGGAGATATTTCACATTGTCTTCCATTTTTTCATTCCTTTGGTTCTGTTTTATAATATCCTGATTTCTCATCAAGTCACTAGCTTCCACTTGCTCCAATCTAATTTTTAAAGTAGTATTTTCTTCAGTGGTCTTTTGGACCTCCTTTTCCATTTGGTTAATTCTGCCTTTCAAGGCATTCTTCTCCTCATTGGCTTTTTGGAGCTCTTTTGCCATTTGAGTTAGTCTGTTTTTTAAGGTGTTGTTTTCTTCAGTGTATTTTTCAGTATTTTTTTGGGTCTCCTTTAGCAAGTCATTGACTTGTTTTTCATGGTTTTCTTGCATCATTCTCATTTCTTGTCCCAATTTTTCCTCTACTTCTCTAACTTGCTTTTCCAAATCCTTTTTGAGTTCTTCTATGGCCTGGGGCCAGTTCATGTTTTTCTTGGAGGCTTTGGTTGTAGGCTCTATGACTTTGTTGTCTTCTTTAGGCTGTATGTTTTGGTCTTCTTTGTCACCAAAGAAAGAATCCAAAGTCTGAGACTGAATCTGGGCACGTTTTCGCTGCCTGGCCATATTCCCAACCAGCTAACTTGACCCTTGAGTTTTTCAGTGGGGTATGACTGCTTGTAGACTAACGAGTTCTATGTTCCACGTTTGGGGGGGAGGTGCCAGCTCTGTCAGACCCTCACTACTCCTTCCCCAAGAACTCCCAGCCTGGGCTGGGCTTAGATCTTCAGCAGGCTGTTGCACTCCTGCTCTGATCTGCCACTTAATTCCTCCCACCAGGTAGGCCTGGGGCCAGAAGCAGCAGCAGAAGCAGAAGGACCTGCCCCACCTCCGCTGTCCCCGGGGCTGGAAGCCGAACTGCGAACTCCTTCCACTCCCGCAGCTTTTCCCACTAACCTTCTCTGCAGTCTTTGGTGTTTGTGGGTCGAGGGGTCTGGTAACTGCAGCAGCTCACATATTCAGGGCGCTAGGGGCCCCATCCGCCCGACTCCAAGTTTGGTTGTTCCATGCTGCTCAGGCTGGGCTCTGCTCCACTCCATTCCCAGCTCCCAGCTCCCAGCTCCCAGTTCCGTGTGGAATAGACCTCACCCAGAGACCATCCAGGCTGTCCTGGGCTGGAGCCCTGCTTCCCTCTGCTGTTCTGTGGGTTCTGCCGTTCTAGAATTAGTTCAGAGACATTTTATATAGATTTTTGGAGGGAGTCGGTACGGAGCTCACTCTAGTCCCTGCTTACCAGCTGCCATCTTGGCTCCGCCTAGTCTATTTTTTAAGGTGTTTTTTTCAGTATTTTTGGGGTCTCCTTTAGCAAGTCATTGACTTGTTTTTCATGCTTTTCTTGCACCAGTTTCATTTCTCTTCCCAATATTTCCTCTATTTCTCTTATTTGCTTTTCCAAATGCTGTTTGAGCTCTTCCATAGCCTGAGACCAATTCATATTTTTCTTGGAGGCTTTTGATGTAGGCTTTGTTGACTTCTTCTGGGCTGTATGTTTTGATCTTCTTTGTCACCAAAAAAAGATTCTATAGTCTGAGACTGAATCTGAGTCCATCTTCGCTGCCTGGCCATGTTCCCAGCCAGCTACTTGACCTTTGAGCTTGTAGAGTAGAGAGTACTTTGTCCTAAGCTTTAGAGGCTGCACTGCTGTTTTCAGAGCTACTTCTACTCCACTGTCACTGTAAGCTCTGCCACACCAGCACTTCTCCGTCCCCAAGGGCCACCAAACAGGACCGTGATCCAGATCCAAGCAGGGCAAAGCAAGAGAACCCTGCCTCTGCACCAGCAAAGTGCTCCCTGCATTCTGGCTCTGATCTGCTGCTTGATTCCTCCCACCGTGTGGGCCAGGGACTCCACAAGCAGGTGGGAGCTTCCTGTTGTTGACACCGCCACCACTGCACCACCTCTGCCACCCCCAGGGCTGCGGCCAGATGGCTCTCGCCCCTATCCAGCAGTTTTCCTACTAACCTGCTTCATGGTCTTTGGCGTTTGTGGGTTGAAAAGTCTGGTAACTGCTACAGTTCAGTGATTCATGGCCCTAAGGCCTGCTCCACCCAACTCCCAGTCTGGTCTGTCCAGGTGCAGCCCACACTGGGCTGCTCCCAACATGGTGCAATAGACCCTTCCCAGTGACCATCCAGGGTGTCCTGGGCTCATGACTTGCTTCCCTCTGCTATTTTGTGGGTTCTACAGCTCTAGAATTTGTTTAAAGTCATTTTTGCAGGTGTTCGGAGGGATTTGGGGGAGAGCTTAAGTGAGTCCCTGCTTTCCAGCTGCCATCTTGACTTCACCCCCTTGAACCTTATTCTTGTAGGTACTGGCTCAAAGGTGGAATAATATATACAATCAGTTGAATAAAGAAATCTATCTTACCTGAAAGGAAAGTAGGAGGGGAGAAGATTAAATAGAGGCAGCAGGGCTAACAGAAGAGAGGGCAGACCAGGGGAAGTGGTAGACAGAAACAAAACACTGGTGAGGAGGGAAAGGGTGAAAGGAGAGAGAGGACAAACAGGAGGAAAAAGAGGATGGAGGGAAATATGCAGTAATCATGACTGAATGTGAATGTGATGAACTCTTCTATAAAATGGAAGTGGATAGTAGAGTGGATCAAAAACCAGAATCCTACAATATTTTGTTTACAAGAAACACATCTGAAGCAGAAGGACATGCACAGAGTAAATGTAAGGGTCTGGAGCAGAATCTATCATCCTTCAGCTGAAGTGAAAAAAAAAGCAAGGGTAGCAATCCTGTTCTCAGACAAAGTAAAAGTAAAAATATACCTAATTAAAAGAGATAAGGAAGGAAATTACATCTTAATAAAAGGTACCATAGATAGTGAAGTAATATCAATACTAAATATATATGCATCCAAATTCTTAAAGAAGTTAAATGAGTTACAGGTTCATGACCAAACGAGATATAGAGCATTACAAAATGTGAAATAGGTAATTTGTATTATATTTAATTAAAAAGCTTTTGCACAAACAAAACCAATGCAATCAAGATTAGAAGGAAAGCAGAAAGCTGGGAAACAATCTCTACAGCAAGTATCTCCGATAAATGCCTCAGTTCTCAAATACATAGAGAACTGAGTCAAATTTATAAGGATATAAGCCATTACTGCACTCATAAGTCATCAAAGGATATGAACAGGCAGTTTTCAGAAGAAGAAATCAGAGCTATCTATAGGCATATGAAGACGTGCTCTAAGTCACTTCTGATTAAAGAAATGCAAATTAAAACAACTCTGAGACAGTACCTCACACCTAATATATTGGCTCATATGACAGAAAAGGAAAATGATAAATGTTAGACAGGATGTGAGAAAACTGGTACAATAATGAACTGTTGGTGGAGTTGTGAAGTGATCCAACTATTTTGGAGAGCAATCTGGAACTATGCCCAAAAGGCAACCAAACAGTGTATACCCTTTGATTCAGCAATACCTCTACGAGGTCTGTATCCCAAAGAGATCATGAAGAAGGGAAAAGGACCTACATGTGATAAAAATTTTTATAGCAGCCCTTTTCATGATGGGAAAATGAAATTGAGGGGAGGCTCATCAATTGGGTAATGGCCAAAAAAGCTTTGGTATATGAGTGTAATGGAACACTATTGTGCAATAAGAAATTATGAACAGAAAATTTTTCCAGAAAAACCTGGAAAGACTTGTATGAACTAATGCAAAGTGAAATGAGCACAACCAGGAAAACAATGTACACAGTATCAGCAACATTGTGTGCTGATCAACTATGAATGACCCAACTCTTCTCACAAACAATGATCCAAGACAAGTACAAAGGACTCATGAAGGAAAGTGCTAGATAAATGCTAGATAGAGAACTGATGAATTCTGAATGCAGACTTAAGCATACTTTTTTCATTTTATTCTTTATTGTGTTTTTTTCCTTTTGATCTGCTTTTTCTTTCACAACTGTGACTAATATGGGAATTTGTTTTACAGGATAGCACATGTATAACCTGTATCAAATTTCCTATCATTTTAAGAAGAGGGGAGGGGATAGAGGGAGGGAGAAAAATTTGGAACTCAAAATCTTGTAAAAATGAATGCTAAAAATTGCTGTAACATGTAATTGGGAAAAAATAAAATACCATTCAAAATTAATTGGAAACTAAATAAGCTATTCATAAAGAATGAGTGGATCAAAGAACACATCAAATGAACAGTAATTTCATTAAAGATAAGGGAAAATTGTTTACATCCTTATATAGGATTACATTGATTTATATATGTCAATCTTGAGAATGGTACAGTTATTATGACAATTGAAAGGGATATACATAGAATGAGGGTGTCAGTATAAAGTGATGTGATGTTAAAAGACATAATTAAGGGGTGCAAAGGGATTGTTCTGGGAGAAGAGGTAAGGAGGAGACAGAAAAGGGTAAAACATGCCACATGAAGAGGCACAAAAACATAGAGGGAAAGACAGGAGAGAGAAAAGCAGTGAATGAGCTTTACCCTCATTGGATTTGGTTCAAGGAGGGAACAACATACTCTGATAAGTATAGAAATCAAATCTGTCCTACAGGCAGTAGGAGAGGAAAAGGGAAAGAAAAGGGGGGAGTGGATAGAAAAGAGGGAAGAGGTAGCAAGGGGAAAAGGAAAAGATAAGGGAGGGGTGTCATTAGGGAGGAAAAATTGAGGAAGATGGTGGTCAAAAGCAAAACTCTTTTGAGGAGTATAAGGAAGAAGGGAGAAATAAAAGCACAAATGGTAGGGGGAAGTAGGATGGAGAAAAAGACACAGACAGTAATCGTAACTGTGAATGTGAATGGGATGAACTCTCCCATAAAATGGAGGTGGATAGCAGAATGGATTAAAAACCATAATCCTATAATATGTTGTTTACAAGAAACACATTTGAAACAGGGGGATACACACAGGGTAAAGGTAAAAAGCTGGAATCGAATACATTATCCTTCAGCTAAGGTTAAAAAAAAGCAGGGGTAGCAATCCAAATCTCAGACAAAGCAAAAGCAAAGATAGATCTAACTAAAAGAGATAAGGAAGGACACTATATCCAGCTAAAAGGCACCATTTCCATTTCACCAATGAAACAATATCATTACTTAATATATATGCACCAAGTGGTATAGCATACAAATTCTTAGAGGAGAAGTTAGGGCATTACAGGAAGAAAAAGACAGCAAAACTATACTAGTGGGGGACCTCAACCTTCCCCTCTCTGAACTTGATGAATTTAACCTCAAAATAAACAAGACAGAAGTTAAGGAGGTGAATAAAATTTTAGAAAAGGTAGATATGATAGAACTCTGGAGAAAACTGAATGGGGATAAAAAGGAATATACCTTTTTCCTCAGTGGTACATGGCACATACTCAAAAACTGACTATGTACTAGGGCATAAAACCTCACAATACAGTGCAGAAAGGCAGAAATAGTCATTGCAGCCTTTTCAGATCATGATCCAATTAAACTTATTTGTAATAAAAGACCATGGATAGATAAGCTAAAAATTAATTGGAAACTAATTTAGTCCTAAAGAATGAGCAGGTCAAAGAACAAATCATAGAAACAATTAATAACTTCATTCAAGAGAATGACAATAATGAGACAACATACCAAAACTTATGGGATACAGCAAAAGCAGTTCTTAGGGAAAGTTTTATATATCTAAATGCTTACATGAATAAAATAGATAAAAAGGAGATCAATGAAATGGGCATGCAACTGAAAAAGCTACAAAAAGAAGAAAATGAAAATGCCCAATTAAATACCAAATTAGAAATACCTAAAACCAAAGGACAGATTAATAAAACTGAAATCAAGAAAACTATTGAACTAATAAACAAAACTAAGAGCTGGTTTTATGAAAAAAAAACAATAAAATCAATAAACCTTTGATCAATTTGATTTAAAAAAGGAATAAAACCAAATTACCCATATCAAAAATGAAAAGAGTGCATTCACTTCCAATGTAGAAGAAATTAAAACAGTAATTAGGAATTATTTTGCCCAATTATATGTCCATAAATGTGACAACCTGAGGGAAATGAATGAATATTTACAAAAATATAAATTTCCCAGGTTAACAAAAGAGGAAGTAAAATACCTAAATAACCCCATCTCAGAAAAAGAAATTGAGCAAGCCATCAGTGAACTCTGTAGGAAAAAATCTCCAGGGCCAGATGGTTTTACATGTGAATTCTATCAAACATTTAAAAAACAATTAATTCCTATACTTTATAGACTATTTGGGAAAATAGGTGAAGAAGGAGTCCTACCAAATTCTTTTTATGACACAGGTATGGTACTAATACCTAAACCAGGAAGAGTCAAAACCGAGAAATAAAATCATAGACCAATTTCCCTAATGAATATTGATGCAAAAATTTAAAAAGAAAATACTAACAAAAAGATTACAGCAACTTATCACAAGAATAACACACTTTGACCAGGTAGGATTTATTCCAGGAATGCAAGGCTGGTTCAATATTAGGAAAACTATCAGCATCATTGATCATATCAACAACAAAACTAGCAGAAACCATATGATTATCTCAATAGATGTAGAAAAAGCTTTTGACAAAATACAACATCCATTTCTATTAAAAACACTAGAAAGCATAGGAATAAACGGAGTCTTCCCTAAAATTATAAGTAGCATCTACCTAAAACCATCATCAAGCATTATAAGTAATGGGGATAAGCTAGATCCATTCCCAATAAGATCAGGGGTGAAATAAGGATGTCCATTATCACCCCTATTATTCAATTTGGTACTAGAAATGTCAGCTTTAGCAATAAAAGAAGAAAAAGAAATCGAAGGAATTAGAATAGGCAAAGAAGAAACTAAGTTATCACTCTTTACAGATGATATGATGATTTACTTAGAGAATCCTAGAGAATCAAGTAGCAATCTACTCTTGGATAAACCCAGAGAATCCAGCTTCTGGGCTAAGGTTCACTATTTCACAAAAACTGCTGGGAAAATCGGAAAATGGTATGGCAGAAAATGGGCATAGTCCAAAATCTTATACCATATACCAAAATAAAGTCAAAATGGGTTCATGATTTAGGAATAAAGGCTGATATTATAAGCAATTTGGGGGAGCAAGGAATTGTTTACCTGTAAGATTTATGGAAAAGAAAAGAATTCATGACACAACAAGAGATAGAAAGCATTACAAAATGCAAAATGGATAATTTTGATTATGTTAAATTGAAAAGTTTTGTATAAACAAAGCCAATGCAACAAAGATTAGGAGAAAAGTAGAAAACTGGGAGAAAATCTTTACAACCAGTGTCTCTGATAAAGGCCTCATATCTAAAATACACTGGGAACTGAGCCAAATTTATAGGAATACAAGTCATTCCCCAATTGAGAAATGGTCAAAGAATATGAACAGGCAGTTTTCAGAGGAAGAAATTAAAGATATCTATAGGCATATGAAAAAATGCTCTGAATCACTATTGATTAGAGAAATGCAAATCAAAACAACTCTTAGTTACCATGTCTCTCCTGTCAGATTGGCTAACATGACAAAACAGGAAAATGATAAATGCTGGAGAGGATGTGGGAAAATTAGAACATTGTTAACATTGTTGGTGGAGTTGTGAACTGACCAGTCATTCTAGAGAGGAATTGGAACTATACCCAAAGGGATATAAAAATGTGCCTACCCTTTGACCCAGCAATACCACTTCTAGGTCTATATCCCAGAGATCACTCAAGAGGGAAAAGGGCCCATATGTACAAAAATATTTATAGCAGCTCTTCTGGTGGTAGCAAAGAATTGGAAATCATGGCGATGCCCACCCATTGGGGAATGGCTAAACAAGTTGTTGTATATGAATGCAATGGAATACTATTGCGCTATAAGAATGGGGAACATTTGGACTCCATAATAACCTGGAAACACCTAAATAATATGATGTTGAGTGAGGGGAGCAGAACCAGGAGAACATTGTACACAACCACAGACATATTGCTTCTGTGATGACTAACTTTGATAGACTTGGCTCCTCTCAGCAATACAAGGTTCAAAGACAACTCTAAAGGACTCATGATGGAAAGAGCTATCTACATCCAGAGAAAGAATTACTGAATCTGAATGCAGATTGAAGCAAACTATTTGCTCTCTCTCTCTTTTTTCTCCTCTCTTCTTTTTTGGTTTTGTTTCTTCTTTCTCATCATTCATTACATTGGTCATTATTCTTCTTTACAATTTGCCTATTGTGTAAATGGGTTTAATGTGAAGGTATATGTAGAACATATATCGGATTCCATGCCGACTTGGTGGGGGAAAGGGGAGGGGAAGAAAATTTGGAACTCAAAAACTGGTGGAACTGAGTGTTGTAAACTAAAAATTAAAAAATCTAAAAAATTTAAAAAAGAGACCAAGTAGAACAATGAAGTGGGTGTGCACCTATATAAAACTGGTTGTTGTTGTTTGTTGTTGTTATTCCCAAATCTTTGTGACTCCATTTAGGGTTTTCTGGCTAAAGATCCTGGAATAGTTTGCTATTTCCTCCTTCAGCTCATTTTACAGATAAGGAAACTGAGGCAAACAGGGTTAAATGACTTGCTCAGAGTCACAAAGCTCATAAGTGTCTGAGGCCACATTTGAACTTGGGTCTTCCTGACTCCAGACCTGGCACTCTGTCCACTGTGCCACTTAGCTGCCCTTAAATAAAACTAGAAAAACAACAAATTAACAACCCCCCCCCAATTAAACACCAAAAGATAAATCCTGAAAATTAAAGAAGAAATGAAAATTGAAAGTTAAAAAAACTCCACTGTAGGATCTGGCTGTGTTTTTTTTTTGGTGGGGGGAGGGATAAAATAGATTAGTCATTGGCTAGTTAGGTTTAAAAAAGGAAAAAAGAAGACCAAATTACCTGTATCAAAATAGAAAGGGTAAATTCACAACCAATAAAGATGAAATAAAAGCAATTTTAAGAGATATTTTGCCTAACTATATGCTAATAAAACTTACAGTCTAAATGAAACAGATGAATATTTACAAAAATATAAGTTGCCTAGATTAAAAAGACAGGAATTAGAATACTTAAATAACCCTATCTTAGACAAAGCAATTGAAAAGAAATAATGGATTAAAATGGGAAGGAAGGAGGACTAGCACTACCAGATCTCAAACTAAACTACAAGGCTATAACTGTCAAAACAATTAGGTACTGAATAAGAAATAGAGATTGTTGAAACAGGGACACAACATATATACAATGATGTGCTAGAATCCTGCTTTAACCAGCTCTCATGAGCCAATTGTCAACTTTTGAGTGTGAGTATTTACACCTTGAATCTACAAATCAATGCTTGATTTATTGTTTTATGGATTATTAGATTCAAGAAAGTAATTGAGAAAATTGTAATAAAGTAGATTAAATTAAAAAAAAGAAATAGAGATTGATCTGCAGAACAGATTAGGTACCTGATATATAGAAGCAAATGAGCACAGTAACCTAGTGTTTGATAAATCCAAAGGTCCCAGCTATTAGGTCAAGAATTCACTATTTGGGAAAAATGGAAAATAATCTGGCAAAAACTAGGCATAGACCAACTTCTCATACCATATACCAAGATAAGTTCAAATAGGTACATGAATTAGGCATAAAGAAAGATATCATAAGCAAATTAATGGAGCATGGAAAAAATTACCTGTCAGATCTATGTTTCAGGGAAGAGTTCATGACCAAACATGAGATAGAGATGCTCACAGTAGGTAAAATGGATAATTTTGATCATATGAAATTTAAAAGCTTTTGCACAAACAAATCCAATTCAGCTAAAACTAGAAGAAAAGGAAGAAACTGAGAAAAATCTTCACAGCAACTTGCTCTGATTAAGGTCTCATTTCTAAAATATATAGAGAATTGAATCAAACTTATAAGAATAAAAGGCATTCCCCAATTTATAAATGGTCAAAGGCTATGAATAGACAGTTTTCATAAATCAATCAATGGCCATATTTTAAACAAATGTTCTAAATCACAAATAATTAGACAAGTGCAAATTAAAACAACTTTGATGTGCAACCTCACACCCATCAAATTGGCTAACAAAAAGGGAAAATGACAAATGCTAGAGCAGATGTGGGAACATAAGTACACTAATGCACTGTTGTTGGAGCTGTGAACTAGTCCAACCATTCTGGAAAGCAATTTGGAATTATGCCCATAAAGCTATTAAACTGTACATATACTCTTTGACCTGATATTACTGCTACCAGGCCTACACCACAATGAGCTCAAAGAAAGAGTAAAGGTTTATATGTTATATCAGTTCTTTTTGTGGTAGCAAAGAATTGGAAATTGAGGCCTTCCCCAGAAATTGGAGATTAGTTGAACAAGTTATGGTATTTGAATGTGAGGGACTGTTGTGCTATTAACAATGAAGGAGATGATTTCAGAAAATCCTGGTAAGATTTGTATGAACTGATGCAAAGTGAAGTGAATAGAACCAGAAAAACAATTTATATAGTAACAGCAATATTGTAAAGATAATAAACTCTGAAAGACTTAGTCACTCTGATCATACACATAATTCCAAAGGACTTATAAGGAAACATGCTTTCCACTTCCAGAAAGTGAACTGATAGACTCAGAGTGCATAATGAAGCACATATTCTATTTCTTTTTTTTTCTTGGAAGATGACTACTATAGAAATTGTGTGTGTTTATATATTTATAATGAGTTTTATTTTTCTTGCCTTATCAATAGATGGGGGAAAGATAGGGAGGAGGTAACTTCAAACTAAAAATAAAATAAATTGTAGCTATCCTTTGACATAACAATACTACAATACAACCAGGTCTATCTGTATCCCCAAAGAGCTCAAAGAAAGAGGAAAAGGACCCTTAGGTACTAAAATATATGCAATAATTCTTTGTGGCAGCAAAGAACTGGAAACAAAGGGGGTGCCTATAAATTGGGTAATGGTGAACAAATTGTTATAGAAATTAGATGGAACATCATTGTGCCATAAGAAATGACAAAAGGTAATAGTTTTAGAGGAACTTGAGAAGATTTGTATGAATCCATATAGAGTGGAATGAGCAGAACTGGGAGAATAATTTATACTGCAGCAACAATATTATTAAGACAAACAATCCCGAAAGATTGAAAAACTTTGATCAGTTCAGTGATCAACTGTGATTCTATAGTACTCATGATGAAACATACTGTCCACCTCCTGACAGAGAGATGATGGCCTCAATATGCAGAATGAGACATTTTTGCATGGCTAATGTGGGCGTTTGTTTTGCATGACTACGCATAATTCATACAAAGGTTTTGCTTTTGTTTTTTGTTTTTTTCCAGTGGGGTAAAGGGAAGATGGGAAGAGAATAAAAATACTTATTCCAGAAAAAAAAAGTAAAACAAAAACTAACGCATGTTGCCACTCTAAACTACTTGGTGGTCTTCACTAAGGGGAGACTTGTCATGATGTCACCTTGATAACAGGGGGGTATCTACTCCAATCATGTTAAGACTTCTCCTGGCAGAATGGATGTGTGGATAAGAACAATTTTTTTCCAGTAGCCATGAAAGTGGCTAAAGCAGGCACTGTGGAGTGCTTAGAGATTGGTTAGGCATCAAAGGACACCAAGGACATTCACTGCATCCCATGCCATCACCAGCCATCCTGACTTTTTCACCTGTCACTGGACCTCTATGACTCTGGAAGAGAGAGTGAGGCTGATGACTTTGTGCAACTCTGCCTCACTTAAATCCAATTCACATGCAAGTCAAGACATTACCTCATGATGTCACTGGTCCTATTACAAAATGAAGGATGAACAATAAGGTCAGGATGGAATATAATATCCCACCGGGCAAAAGATAAAAGCTTACAACCAAGAAAAACTAACCTTGCAAAGATATATACAAATCTAAGGTATAAAAAAGTCAACCTTTAACAGAATAAAGGACTTCCAGCATTTTCCAAGAAAAATACCAAAACTGGGTAGAATATTTCAAATGCATATACAAGAGGACTTCTGATTATGGTGGCAGAATGAACTGGGGGCAGAACAGCCTACCACTCACAGCAGTATTCCAGTAAAAAAAATTTTAAATCACCAAACCAAATAATGATCAAGCAATCCAAAGAGAAAGTATAGGCCAAATCCAAGTCTACCTAAGAGGATAATCAGAAGTCTACACAAACTTAAGGAAGGGATTCAGTCAAAAAATTTGGGGAAAGTGAAACATTTGGAAATCTTCCATATTGGACCAGAAATGTTCCAAGGACACATGGAGCCTGTAGCCCTATATATTGGGAAACAGGAAAATCATAATGCTCCAAGATGGAAATCCTAGAGCAGTTGGAAACACACAGCTCTCTGACACTGATATGGGAATGGGTCATTTGTAGCACTCTGACGTGAGACCATCCCTAAGGAATTTGAACACAGCACTCTGTACCTAGACAATATGGATGCACTTGCAACCTTTCAAAAGGAAAATAAACACTTCAGTATAGTAAATAATGGAATCCCTGACAATTAGAATGCAACAAATTGAAATCATTGACTCTATGAGACAACAAGAAATACTACAACAAAATCTAAAGACTGAAAAAATAGAAGTAATGTAAGATATCTACTACCAAAAACAACTGACCTGGAAAGAAAGTCAAGAAACAATAATTTAAGAATTATTGGAATCCATGAAAACCATGACAAAAAAAGGCCTGGATGCCATATTTCAAGAAGTCATAAATGAAAACTGCCCAAATCGACAAAGTATCCCAAGAGACTTATTGCAGTAGTAGGCTATCAAAGCTTAAATTTCTATTGTGAACTGTATAATAGAAAGAATTCACCAATCACTTCCTGAAAGAAAACCCAAAATGAAAACTCCCAGGAATATCATAGCCAAAACATAAAGCTTTCAGGGCAAAGAAAAAATGCAATAAGCATCCAAAAGGAAAGAGTTCAAATACAAAGGAACAACAGTTAGGATCAAACAAGAAATGGCAACTATGACTATAAAAGAGAGAAATCTTGGAGTACTATATTCTAAAAGGCAAAAGACAAAGACTGACAACTAATTATAGCTTACCCTTAAAAGCTTGGTTTATTCCTAAAGGATAAAAAATAGAGCTTTAATAGAATACAAGTTTTTCAAGTATTCTTGATGAAGAGTCCATAGCTTAGTAGAATCTTTGAAATGCAAACAAAGAAGCCAAGAAAAACCTAGAAAGATAAATACATTTGAGCAATGTGGAAAAAGCTCTACAATGATACATGCTTACATTCTACTAGAGGAGAAGAAATAAGAATCCCTTGGGAATTTTTAGTTTTCCAGAATCACAGTTAAATACATAGACACACACACATGTATATATACACATACACACATATGTATGCATATTTCTTTCAGCTACTATGATACTGAGGTCTCATGAATCATACACATCATCTTTTCATGTAGGAATGTAAACAAAACAGTCCAACTTTAGTAAGTCCCTTGGATTTCTCTTTCTTGTTTATCTTTTCATGCTTCTCTTGATTCTTGTGTTTGAAAGTCAAATTTTCTATTCAGCTCTGGTCTTTTCACTGAGAAAGCTTGAAAGTCCTCTATTTCATTGAAAATCCGTATTTTGCCTTGGAGCATGATACTCAGTTTTGCTGGGTAGGTGATTCTTGATTTTAATCCTAGCTCCATTGACCTCCAGAATATCATATTCCAAGCCGTTCGATCCCTTAATGTAGAAGCCACTAGATCTTGTATTATTCTGATTGTGTTTCCACAATACTCAAATTGTTTCTTTCTGGCTGCTTGCAGTATTTTCTCCTTGATCTGGGAGCTCTGGAATTTGGTGACAATATTCCTAGGAGTTTTCTTTTTGGGAACTATTTGAGGAGGCAATCTGTGGATTCTTTCAATTTCTATTTTACCCTCTGGCTCTAGAATATCAGGGCAGTTCTACTTGATAATTTCTTGAAAGATGATGTCTAGGCTCTTTTTTTGATCATGGCTTTCAGGTAGTCTAATAATTTTTAAATTATCTCTCCTGGATCCATTTTCCAGGTCAATGGTTTTTCCAATGAGATATTTCACATTATCTTCCACTTTTTCATTCCTTTGTTTCTGTTTTATAATATCTTGATTTCTCATCAAGTCACTAGCTTCCACTTGCTCCAATCTCATTTTTAAGGTAGTATTTTCTTCAGTGGTCTTTTGGACCTCCTTTTCCATTTGGGTAATTCTGCCTTCCAAGACATTCTTCTCCTCATTGGCTTTTTGGAGTTCTTTTGCCATTTGAGTTAGTCTATTTTTAAGGTGTTGTTTTCTTCAGTATTTTTTCTGTGTTTTTTGGGTCTCCTTTAGCAAGTCATTGACTTGTTTTTCATGGTTTTCTCACATCCTTCTCATTTCTCTTCCCAATTTTTCCTCTACTTCTCTAACTTGCTTTTCCAAATCCTTTTTGAGCTCTTCCATGGCCTGAGACCAGTTCATGTTTTTCTTGGAGGCTTTTGATGTAGGCTCTTTGACTTTGTTGACTTCTTCTGGTTGTATGTTTTGGTCTTCTTTGTCACCAAAGAAAGATTCCAAAGTCTGAGACTGAATCTGAGTCCATTTTCACTGCCTGGCCGTGTTCCCAGCCAACTTACTTGACCCTTGAGTTTTTCATCAGGGTATGACTGCTTGTAGAGTAAAGAGTATTTTGTTCCAAGCTTGAGGGGATGCACTGTTATTTTCAGAGCTATTTCTATACAGCCAGCTCTGCCATACCAGCACTCCTCCTCCCCCAAGAACCACCAACCTGGACCTGACTCAGATCTTCAGCAGACTCTGCACTCCAGCTCTGATCAGCCACTTAATTCCTCCCACCAGGTGTGCCTGGGGCCAGAAGCAACTGCAGCTGTAGTTCTGTAGCTGCACCACCCCTGCTGCCCCCAGAGTGGTGGCCGAACCGCGAACTCCTTTCACTCTGTCCCCCACAGCTTTTCCAACTAACCTTCTCTGTTGTCTTTGCTGTTTGTGTTTTGAGAAGTCTGGTACCTGCCACAGCTCACTGATTCAGGGCACTAGGGCCTGTTCCACCCAGCTCATGGTCTGGTTGGTCCTGCTGCCACCCACACTGGGCTCCACTCCCCTCTTGCTCCCAGCTCCATGCGGGATAGACCTCACCCAGTGACCATCCAGGCTGTCCTGGGCTGAAGCCCTGCTTCCCTCTGCTATTTTGTGGGTTCTGCAGTTCTAGAATTTGTTCAGAGTCATTTTTATAGGTTTTTGGAGGGACCTGGTGGGGAGCTCACGCAAATCCCTGCTTTCCAGCTGCCATCTTGGCTCCACCCCCCTAAATGATAATATTTTTAAGTGCCCAAGTAAAAAGAAAGAAAAATGTAAATCTCAGAAAAAGAAGTCAAACTAGCCATAAATGAACTTTCAAATAAAAAACTCTAGGACTAAAAGAATATGCAAAGGAATTCTATTAAAGGCTTAAAGAACATTTAACTCCAATTTTATATAAAGTATTTACAAGGAGAAGGTCTACAGCAGAAGTGTCAAACATGGCCACATGCAACTCACAATACGCCAAAATGCAGCCCCAAAGAAATTAAAATGTAATTGGGAAATATGTAACAAAATAAGTAAAAATACAATAAAACATAGATAAACATTACATTTAAAAACTAAGTCAATATGCAGTCCCCAAGGATCCTTATGTATAGATTAGGGCTCCTGTTTCTATTTAAGTATAATACCATTGCTCTACAGCAACACATTTAAAAGATTATGTACTATGAATAGGTTGGATTTATATTAGAAGTGCAGAGCTGTTTCAACAATAGGAAAACAGACTAGACCATGTTAATAACAAAACAAAGAAAAATCAGAAATATATCAGATTTAGAAAATCTCTGGGCAAAATACAATATCCTTTTATTTTAAAAATAGTAGGAAACATAGGAATAAATGTACCTTTCCTTAATATGATCAATAATAACTGTCCAAAAACAAGAGCCAACATCTATAATAAAGAAAATGTTAGGTGCTTTTTCCAAGTAAGATCAGGGGTAAATTGGGGGGGGGCCCATTGTTACCACTATTTTTGAATATAGCTATAAAAATGTTAGCTATAGCAATAAGACAAGAAAAATAAATTGAGGGACAGACAAAGAAGAAATAATTGCTTTTTGCTAATGATTTGGTTCAGAAAACTCTAACAAGTAGTAACGTCAATAAAATAGCAAGATACAAAATAAACCTGTGCCTGTATGATAACCAGATACACATTTATGGCACTATACACACTATACACACTCTTTCCAATGAGTGGGACCAGCATATTGACCTGCCCGAGGGAATTCTGGAGTGTAACTGCAACAATGTGTTCCTGGTTCACTTGATCAAACTCACCACACTGGGAAACTTTATACCTTCAAGCACTGTATTAATTTATGTCTTTGTTTGTTTGTTTACTGCTGTGATATGCAAGAAAGATTCAGACCAGCCATGGAGTGTTTCAGTGATATCATTGGTATAGGACAAATATTGTTACAAAGGCACACATTTAGAAAGTCCTACTTACTGTAACTGAACAGTTACAAAAGCCTTGAGCAGCATAGTATAAGAAATTAACAGATTTTAAACTTGTATTTCCAAAGATGAAATTATCAACAATACTACCAGAAGGAGAAGCTGCATTAGAAGAAATTTCAGTAATCCTTAGAGTTGTCTTATTTGGAGTAGAAACTCATGAGTGCATGTAGCAAATATCAGTGGAATTGGTTGGCTGAGACGCAGATGTTCACATTGTATTCATTAAAAATTATGCCAGATAAGATGTTTGCCTTGAGCTTCTTGCTCGAACTGGAATTACAGTTACTACAAATGAGGTAGTACAGCTACAACTCTTAGAGGACAAAGACCATCTAAAATTCAAGGAAATATAAAATCTAATTAAGACAATTGCCCCAGAAACTGATCTTTCCAAAGTGTTAGTTTGCAAAAGCATCAGCCCAAGCAGGTTGTCTTTTCTCATGTACTGCAGCTATAATATTAAATTAAAAAGTGATTCTTTTTTTGCTTATCTTCACAAAATATATTTGGTTGAGCTGTTTGAGTACTAATATTTAATCACAGTAGCCAAAGGCTTTAAGTATTCATGACTTCTTGCCTTCTCTCATTTCAGTGCACTTTCTAAAAATACTACAGAAGTACCTAATGATTGTGTTGTGCCCATTTGTTGTAAAAGATCTCAAAAGTTCATACTTTTGTATAATTTCTTGACTGGATACTTTGTAAATAATAAAGGGTAACTATGACTGGTTTTCTTTTGGTATTAATATGTAAGGTATACATGTTACCATAAAACATAAGCAAAAGGAATTAGAAATATAGATTCCATTCAAAATAACTCCACTTTGCATCTGCTGCCCTGCCTAGTTTCAACTCCATGGAACAAGACACTCCTGCTAGGATAAACTCATCACCAGGATGCTAACTCAAGCCTTGATTGACACCACCTCTCTCAGACTTCTTTTATAGAGGGCAGAAACTAGATTCTCAGCTCACTCCACTCTGTGGATCTTCCTGGTTTCAACTCAAACTGCTTGCCTTCTAAAGGACAGGACAGGGGAGTGAGAGAATAAAGAAGTCAAAAAAATAAAAACAAATAAATGTTAAAAATTTTCATTTATATGTAATTAAGGAAAATAATTTTTAAAAGAAAATATTTATCAAATTAAGCTGTATGTATAACAGAGATGTGCAGTTTAATATATAATCCTCTCTTTTTCTGTTTTATTTTGCATAAGGAAATGTTCTTTTTTGAAAGGTGAACACTCAGGTTAAATTTTTTTCTTCCAATGGAAAGGAAAAGGATCTAGCAATACCAAATCTCAAACTATCTACACAAACAGCGACATTCAAAACTATCTGATACTGGTTAAAAAAAAAAACTAGAAAAGATGGTCAGTGGGACATACTAGGTACATACAGAAGCGGTTCAGCATAGCAGCATAGTGTTAGATAAACCCAAGGATACCAATTACTGGGGTAAGGCTTCACTATTCAACAAAAACTGCTGGGAAAATTGGAAAGCATTCTGAGAGAAATCAACATCTCATAGCATTTACCACTATGTGCTCCAAACATATACATGTTCTAGATAAAGAAATCATATCAGAAAGAAATTAGAGGAGCAGAGAAGGAGATATATTTATGGCTCAGCCCTATGGGAAGAACTCTTGGACAAACAAGGAATACAGCCAATCACAGGAGATGAGATAGACACTTCTCCAGCAGATTTCTAACCTTTAACATCCCTATTCTCTCGCTAATCTTCTATCAATTCCTATTTACTGGCTGCTTTCCTACTGCCCAATATATTACCATGTTTCCCCCATCCTCAAAAAAACCATCATTTGATCACCAATCCACACCAGTTATAGTCCTATATTCATATATTTTTAACTGGAAATTCTTCTTCTAAATTTTTAACTGGAAATTTTTCTAAAGTTGCTAATTATCTCTTAATTACTAAATCTAATGGCCTGTTATATTGTGAGTTCCTTTGAGGGCAGGGATTTTCTTATGCCTCTCTTTGTATCCCTAGTGCTTAGCACTGTGCCTGGCATATAGGTGCTTAATAAAAGTTTGTTGATGCTGACTCTATTCTCGGTCTTCATTCTTCTTGAGGATTACTTTATGGAGCTAGGAAAAGAAAACATAAATTCATCTAGTGAAACGAAAGGTTTAAATTTAAAGAGAAAGAATAGACAAAATGGGAAGGAAGTAGGTCTACCAATATGAGGTCCCACACTATAGCTCCAAAATCATTTGGTACTGGCTAGAAAATAAAGAGGTTGTATCAACAGAAAAGATTAGGTATATAATATATACCTTTCATGATCTCATGATCCAAGCTACTGGGGCAAAAACTTACTATTTGATTAAAAAAACTGTTGGTAAAACTAGAAAGTAGTCTGACATCTCATTCTCTATACCAAGATAAGTTCCAAATGAGTATATAACTTAGAAATAAAGGGGGACATCATAAACAAATTAGAGGAACAACAAAGAAATTGCCTTTCAGATTTATGGATAAGGATGTGTTCATGACCAAAAAAGGGATAAAAACAATCACAGAAGGTAAAATTCAGAGAAGGACAATTTTGATGACTTGAAATGAAAAATTTTTGTACAAACAAAACCAATGCAACTAACATTAGAAGAGAAGCAGGGAACTGAGAAAAAAATCTTTGCATCAAGTTTCTCCGACAAAGATCTCATTTCTAAGATACAGATATAAATATAGATATATACATATATAAATTTATAAAAATAAGACCCATTCCTCATTGAAAATGATAAAAGGGTATGAATAAGCAATTTTCACATGAAGAGACCCAAGTTATCAATAGCCATATGAAAAATGTTTCAAAAGAGTGGTGTCAAACTCATATAGAAACAGAGACCACTCATCCATACCTAAGGATCCCACAGACTGCATATTGATTTTATCTATGTTTTACTGTATTTTAAAAATTAATTTTATTAACTATTTCCCAATTACATTTTAATTTTGTTTGGGAGTGTTGTGGACTGCATGCAACCCGAAGGCTGAGTGCATGACGGCCCTGCTCCAAATCACTAATAATTATGGTAATGTAAATTTAAGTAACTCTGAGATTCCACCTCACATCCATCGGATTGGTAAAATTGTAATAAAATAAAATAAAATAACAAATGTTGGAAAGCCCACAGGAAAATAGATATCTTAATGCACTGTTGGTAGAACCGTGAACTATTCTAGCCATTCTGGAAAGCATTTTGGAACTATGCCCCCAAACTCACAAAACTGTGTCTATCTTTTGACATAGTAATAAACCACTACTAGATTTATACACCCAAATGTATCAAAGAAAGAAGAAAAAGATCCATGTGTACAAAAATATTTATAGCAGCTCTGTGCTGGCAAAGAAATGGAAACAAAGAAGGTATTCATCATTTAGGGAATGGCTGACCAAATTCTGGTACATGAATATGATGAAATACTATTATTCTATAAGAAATGATAAAGGGGACAGTTTCAGAGAAACCTGGGAAGACTTGATTGAAATGATCCAGGATGAAATGAACAGAACCAGCAGAACAATCAATACAATAACAACAGCATTATAAAAACAAACAACTTTGAAAGAATGAAGAACACTGAATAATACAGAGACCAATCACTAGGCCAGAGGACTCGTGATGAAACACACCACCCACCTGGGATTCAGGAGAGGTCAACTGAAGAGCAGCAGAGCCACACCAACACAGCAGTTAACAAAATTATTCAATCAACTGATAAAAAAAGTAAGGTATTGCCTCTTTTATAGATGAACAAGTTGATGTCTGGGAAAAAATTAGGAAAATAACTTTGGTTTAATTCCAAACTACTAAAAATGGGTGTAAAGAAACAAAGTTGTATGGCTTTGAACACTTTGGGGCAGAAAATAAATGATGGCATGAATATAAAGATTTAGATCACCTTGTAAAGGATATGGGGTGATGTCTTATTTGTATGCAAACAGTTTGTTTGTTTAAAAGGGTAGAGAAAGAATTTTTATTTATTAAAAAGTGATAAAAAGACACTGTAAACAGTTTTGAGAGGCTGAGCTAAGATGGCTAAATAGAAGGAAGACAAATAACCAAGTTCTACTCTACAACTCCAAACAGATCCAGAAAATGTACCAGACCAATTCTTGATTGGGAAATCTAAGGGGGAAAAAATGCAATGAGTCATTTTTCAAGCTAGTGTGGCACAGAGAAACAGAGAGATCTGTGGATTCTGGGTCCAGCATTCCAGCACAGCGAGACGCAGTGCACCAGGAGAAGAAGTCTCAAACCAAGTCAAACGGTCCTAAATTTGTGCAGGGTGCAATACTTGATGTCAACTGGTTCTGATGTCAATTGATGTCTGTGGCTGACTATCCACTTCTGCCAGCGTAAAATGAGGAGAAGATATGCATCTAGGGTGCCAGGGTAAGGAGAAGATGTGGAAATTGAGGAGATTCCCATCAAATGGGGAATGGCTGACCAAGTTATGGTACATAAATGTAATACTACTTTGCTGTCAAAAAGGACGAAGGGGTTGGTTTCAGAGAAACCTGGGAAGACTTGTATGAATTGATGCAGAATGTGGTTCACTGATAAACCCAAAGACTCCAGCTTCTGGGATAAGAACTCGCTGTTTGACAAAACCTGCTAAAAAAAAATGGAAAATAGTATGCCAGAAACTAGGCATAGACCAACATCTTACACTCTATACCAAAATAAAGTCAAAACGGGTACATGATTTAGATATAAAGGCTGATTCTATAAGCAAACTGGGAGAGCAAGTAATAGTTTACCAGTCAGATTTATGGAGAATGGAAGAATTTATAACCAAAGAAGAGACAGAGAACATGCAAAATGGATAATTTTGATTACATTTAATTGAAAAGATTTTGCACAAAGCCAATATAACCAAGATTAGCAGGAAAGCAGAAAACTTGGAAAGAATTTTTATAACTAGTGCCTCTGATAAAGGCCTCATTTCTAAAATATATAGAGAACTGAGTCAAATTAATAAGAATACAAGTCATTCCCTAATTTATAAATGATTAAAGGATATGAACTGGCAGTTTTCAGAGGAAGAAATTAAAGCTATCTATAGTCATATGAAAAAATGCTCTAAATCACTATTGATTAGAGAAATGCAAATCAAAACAACTCTGAGGTATCACATCACACCTATCAGATTGGCTAACATGACAAAACAGGAAAATGATAAATGCTAGAGAAGATGTGGGAAAATTGGAACACTAATGCATTGTTGGTAAAGTTGTGAACTGATCCAACCATTCTGGAGAGCAATTTGGAATTATGCCCAAAGGGCCATAAAACTGTACATACCCTTTGACCCAGTAATATCACTCCTAGGTCTGTATCCCAAAGAGATAATAAAAATGGGAAAAGGACTCACATGTACAAAAATATTTATGGCAGCTCTTTTTGTAGTGACAAAGAATTGGAAATTGAGGGGATGCCCATCAATTGGGGAACGGCTGAACAAGTTGTGGTATACTTGTAATGGAATGGAATACTATTGTGCTATGAGAAATGATGAGCAGGCAGACTTCAGAAAAACCTGGGAAGCCTTATATGAATTGTTGTTGAGTGAAATGAGCAGAACCAGGAGAACACTGTACAAATAACAACCACATTGTGTGATGACTGACTTTGATAGACTTACCTCTTCTCAGCAATGCAAGGGATCTAAGACAACTCCAAAAGACTCATGATAGAGAATGCCATCCATATCCAGAGAAAGAACTTTGGAATCTGAATGCAGATGGAAGCTTACTATTTGCTCTCCTTTTCTTTTGTTGTTTTGTTCTGTTTCTTCTTTCTCATGTTTCCTCCCATTACTTCTAACTCTTTTTTATATCATAACTAATGTGAAAATATATTTACTATAAATGCATAAGTAGAGCCTATATCAGATTGCATGCTGTCTTGAGGAGCGGGGAGGGGAGGAAGAGAGAGAAAATTTGAAACTCGAAATCTTATGGAAATAAATTATGAATACTAAAATAAATTAATTTTTTAAAAAATATGATTTGCTGTTTGAAGGAAATGATTTATACAGTATGTGAGCCACAAAATTGTGGCAGAGCTCTGAGTCAATAACCATTTATTAAAGTGACATGGCCCACTTTAATGAATGGGACCTCGGATCTTCCTAATGTTCCTCACACATCTTCCTCCAGGCCATTAGTTTTATAGTGCTTTATACCTAGACAATACAGATGAAGCAAACTAAAAATATAGAGTCTCATTGATTGATAGATCTTGACCTTGGCCCTCCAGGAATATCTACATAAAATACAGAATCCCATTGGTTGACAAACCTATGTCTTGACTTTGCCTATGAGTAGAATGTAACAGACCTAAGTTGACCTTTCAAGAGGTCCTGCTGAGTCAATGAGCAGACCCATGGACGGGGCTGATAAACAGATTTCAAAACAGCCACATGGGCCAGTAAGTAGATAGGCAGGCCACAGGCTGGCAAACAGTGTCACTTGTTGGTCAAGTGCTCATGGCCATCTCTCCATGTAGGGCAATAGAGAGATGACAAGGAATAGAGGGGCAACAAAAATAGCTAGGGGACTATCTATACCATTGACTCATCTCCACCACACTGGGCTTGGTCCTCTACTCAGCAGGAAGAAAGGGTAGAGGTTCTCTAGTTAGCTTCCTATGATTAAGCAAGTGAACTTTATAAAAGCAAGGGAACTTAAAATCTTGTAGTTTAAAGTTTAGCTGATTAACTAAATGTATATTGGTAGACAAGTTCAATGCTAATGATTATTAGCAATCACTACCCCTATGGAATCACACTAAACTGATTAATACTGATTGGAATAAAATAGGGGTCTAATTAAAATCATCTATCACAGGTAACAACAATATTATAAACATAAACAACTGTGAAAGATGTAGGAAGGAAGAAAAGAAGCATCTAAGTGCCTACTACATGCAAGGCACTGTGCTAAACACTTTACAAATATTATTTCATTTGATCCTCAGAAGCATCCCAAGAGTTAGGCACCAGCAGGAACTCTGATCAAAGCAATGCCCAACCGTGATTCCAGAGGACTCATGATGAAACATGTTAAACATACTAAAAGAGGTAGTGGTCTCAGTGTAGATTGATTCTGGATGTGACCAATGCAGGAATTTGTTCTTCTTGACTACACATGTTTGTAAAAGGGGGGTTGTTTTTCTTTCTTTTTTTTTAATTGGAGGAGGGCAGGGAGAGAAGGTAGATTGCAGTTGACTGAAAAAAAATTCAAAAAAAATTTTTTTAAAAATGGTTTTCAAGGACAAAGACTGTGATGGAGGGCCATTCTGAGAACTGATTAATGGTGGTCGCTGCAGGGTAGTGTGTCTCAGGTAATTATTTGCATGTGAGTTTGAGAGGGTAAAACTCACAAAATGAAAAACTATATGACTGGAGCAAAAGGATGATTCAATAAGGAATGTTGATTTCATAGGGAAGATTTGGTTAGTTTTTAACCTGTGAAATGAAAGATGAGTCACCAGGAAGCTCTGATGTAAGCCACAAGCTTTTTTGCCTTGTCCCAAGAGTTAACCTAATCTATTTTACTGTGAGTTCTCTTGACTGCAATCTGAGCAGATTACAGAACATTCTGGTAAGTGAATAGCTGGGGAGGTGTTGTTGTTGGTAAATAGCAGTAGCTGCCCCCTGGGGACCCAACTGGCCATTTCCAGTTGGGCAATGCTGCTACTTCCTCCTCTTCCATCTCCTCCTTCCTTTCCTTTTCTCCCTCTGTCCATGTGGGGAATCATAGCCTTACATGTGGGTGGTCTGTCCAAAGGAATATAAATTTTGACCACTTATACTTCACAAGGTATCTTGGGATTTGGAGGCTAGATTTTTTTCTTCCCTACTTATTTATTCTATCATTGTCTGTTTTTTTTTTAAACTGGGACAACGAACCCTTTTGTCTCATGTAGTTTTCATTTGTGACTTCTTGAAACATAGCTCTGGAAAACCAAGCTTTGTTAAAGCCCATTGGGATTCAAATGGAGCTGGGAAGGTAGAGCCAAGATGGTGGAATAGCAGGAAGTAGTGCAGGGCTAGCTCCCTACCACAACTTCTCCAAACATATCTGGAAAATGCACTAGACAGAATTCTGAAGGGAAATCCAAAAAAAGTCACACTGGGTCTTTTGCCCAGCCCAGGTAGGCCTAGGGAATCATGTGCACCAGGTCTGTGCACCAGGGCATGGGCACCCCCAGACCCATACTAGGGCACTGCAGTGGGGACAGGTGCCAACTGGAGCAGCTCTGTCACTTACTACCTAGTTCTGGGTCACAGATCCAATGCTGATTGAGGAGTGGGTGTCACTCCCAGAGAGGAAAGCCCCAAGTGGTATATCAAGAAAGTAGGAGGTTCAGAAATCAGCAGCAGTGGTTTGGCTCAGACCCCAGGAACAGAAGAGGATTTCAGTTCCAGAACCCAGACCAGCCTGCAGAAGAATGAACAAGACAGGAATCCTGGACAAAAGGGGAGTTCTGTTACTCTGAACCAGCAGAACTTCCTGGCTGGCTGAAGAGGGCCTGAGTCTTGCAGCAGTCTACTGTTTCTGACCAAAACTAAAGTTAAGAACTTATAGAACTCACACCATGGGGGCAGCAATCAGATTTTGCCCTGAATCAGAGCACTTTGGAAGCACTGAAAGCTTACAGGTCTCCAACCTATTCCTAAGATCCTATAGCAACACAACACTCAGTATCCCAAGAAAGCTGCAAAAGTACCAGCCTGGACCCTCTTTCGAGAAAGGTGGCAAAACGCAACGCTAACATCAAATCAAGGAGTGGGCTGAAAGAATGGGCAAATAGAAAAAGAGCCCCATCATCATGACCTCTTTTGGTGGTGAGGAAGATTCAACTGGGAAAACAATCAACATAACTAATCATGTTAAAAACAAAAACACTCAGAAGGACATGATTATCTCAATAGATACAGAAAAAGTCTTTGACAACAGATAACACATGAGTTTATGCTAAAAATCCTACAAAGTATAGGCATGGGAGACCTTTTTAATATCATAAAAATCATTTATCTAAAACAAAAAAAACCCCTTTTCTGATAAATGTGGATGTAAAGCAAGGAAGCCAATTCTCCCTACTATTATTTGATATAGTTCTAGAAATGCTAATAATAGCAATAAGACAAGAGAAAGAAATTGAAGGCATAATTCTAGGTAAAGAGGAGATAAAACTATCCCTCTCTGCTGATGATATGATGGCATACTTGGAAAACCCTAGGGAATCAGCAAAGACATTAATTTAGACAATAAATGGCTTTGGCAAAGTTGTAGGCTACCAAATTAACCCTTAAAATATCATTTCTATATAACAATATTAACAAAATCTAAGAGACAATAGCAGAAAAAAATTTATTCCAAATAACTACAAAATGCATAAAATATTTGGGGATCAATTTACCAAAGCACACAAAAGACTTGTATATATTCAGTTACAAAATGCTCCTTAAAGAAATAAAGAGTTGTAGCACATTATCAACAAGACAGAGGACTAGAAATCTTTTCTAATCCCCATGATTTCTCAGACCTCTCCAAAATAGAAATTATGTGCTAAAGATAAAGTAAATTCAACTGTCTCTATGCTACAGACTCAAAATCAAATAGAAACCAATCCCTATAGGCCATATATTGCCTTAGAAAATCATAAAACAATATTATCTATGTTGTATTGGATTTTTAATTTCTTACATATTTCTGAAAGTACATTTTAATCTAGTTTGGGTCCCATGTTTGACACTTCTGGTCTAGGACACCCAGAATCAAAAAGAAGGTTAAATTAAAAATAACAAACAAACCTCAATCCCATCAATTGATGCCTACATTGATCTCACTCAGCACTCTCTCCCTCAAAGTGCACCATGCTACTGATAGAAAGGCTTGCAGCAAAATACAACCACATATCTCAATCTTCTCTCTCTCTTTTGAGTGCATGGAGATCTAGGATCCAAGCTTCAGGACTTTGTACCAACCTTGACAGACTACTTTGTGCTGCAAAAGATCTCTGCAAAACAGCAGGTGAACAGAGGGAAAGCTCAACTTCACACTCTACCCTACTCTTTCCCCCCTTCTAGAGCCTTGGAACTACAGAAATCAACCTCATAGCACCATTGGTGCAGCTCTTAAAACTGCGGGTGCTGAGCCAGGGAACTGAGGAACAAAAGGAGTGTAAGACAGGATTCTCTCTCTCTCTCTCTCTCTCTCTCTCTCTCTCTCTCTCTCTCTCTCTCTCTCTCTCTCTCTCTCCCTTTCTCTGTGTGTTGGGGGATGAGGAGGACATCGTGCAGCATTTCACTTAGCCTGAGAGAAAAAAACTCGGCATCCATTTGAGAATAAACAAGGAAACTATATTATGCTGAAAGGAACCATAGACAACAAACCAGTATCAGTAATAAACTTACATACTCCAAATACCTTAGCATTCAAATTAGTAAAGGAAACATTATCTCAGCTACAAGAAGACACAGATCATAACACAATAGTAACAGGAGACTTCAATATTCCTCAATATTTCATTTTTGAATAAGTCTAATAGAAAGATAAACAAAAGGGAAAGTATGGAACTGAATAAATTGCTGGAGTAACTAAAGTTAAAAACAAATAAACAAACTTCTGGAACCTCCTAAATGGGACAGCAAAAGAATGCACAGATTTTTTTTAGGGCCCCATGAAACTTGCAAACACTGACCACATATTAGGGCAGAGAGATATTGCAAACAAATGTAAAAAGACAGTGGGAGAGGGAGTGCTGAGTGACACCACAGTAGGTGTCAATTCATCATTATGTGAAAGAAAATTATAATGATGAAACAACATGTCAAAATTTCTGGGATGCAGCTAAAGAAATTCTTGGGGGGAAATAATATCCCTACAAACATATTAACGAAACAGGAAAAGAAGATTAATGAACTGAATATGCATCTAAAAACTTAGAAAGCCAACCAAAAAACAAACCTAAAATAAGAACAAAAAAGAAGTTATTAAAAATTAGAGGAGAAATAGATAAACTGGAAACAAAAAACATAAAAATAATAATTAAACTAAAAGTTGGTTCTTTGAAAAGGCTAAAATAATTGATAAAATTTAGTGAATAAGATTAGAAAGAAGAGGGCAGAAAATCAAATCAATATAATAGCAAATGAGCCAGATTAAATCACAACAAAACCGGAAGAAATAAAAAGAATAATCAGAGTATAATGATGCACAGTTATATGCTCACAAAACTGAGAACACAAAAGAAATTGAGGAATATCTTCAAAAATATACAATACTCAAACTATCAGAATATCAGATAGAGATCTTAAATAACCCAATCTCAGTAAAGGAAGTAAATATAGTTGTAAAGGACTATCAAAGGAAAAAAAAACTCTTATTCTTGACAAATTCACAGGAGAATACTATCAGTTTTAAAGAACAATTAATAACCATACTTCACAAATTATCCTCAAAAATTGAGAAAGAAAGAACCCAACTGGAATCCTTTTATGAGACAAATATAGTCCTGATACTTAAATCAGAGAAAGATAAAACATAGAAGAAAAATTATAGGCCAATATCATTAATGAACATTGACTCGAAAATTTTAAACAAGATCCTGTCAACACAGAGCAGAGATTTATCTAAGAAATCATTCATTAAGACCAAGTGGGTTTTATATCAGGGATGCCAGAATGATTCAACATTGGGAAGACAATCAACATAATTAACCATTTTAAAAACAATAACATCTAAAACCACATGATCATCTTAGTAGATGCAGGAAAAACCTTTCACAAAAGTACTACATTTTTTAATACAAAAACTCTACAAGTATAGGCATAGAAGGACCTTTTTAAATATTACAAAAAAGCATCCCTTTAAAACCAAAAGTAAGCTTCATATGTAATGGGGATATATTAGCACCTTTTCTAGTAAATATGAGAGTGAAGCAAGGAAGCCCATTCTCCCGACTGTTATTTGACACAGTTCTGGAAGTGTTAGCAACAGCAATAAGCGAAAGAAACTAAAGGCACAAATATAGGTAAAGAGGAGGCAAAATTATCCCTATTTGTGATGTGATGGTATACTTAGAAAATCCTGGAGAATGAGCAAAGATACTAATCGGGACGATTAATAGCTTCAGAGGATACGAAAGCTACAAAACAAACCCTCAAAAATCAACTGTATTTCTACATAATAACAAAACTGAATAAATAAAAATAAAAATGGAAAACCCATTCCAAATAACTGTGAAAATTTATAAAGAATCTGGGGATCAACCTACCAAAGCACACAAAAGACTTTAGTATAGACTCAATTACAAAGTGCTTTTTAAAGAAACAAAGAATAACTAAAATAGCTAGAGCAGGGGTGGGGAACCTGTGGCCTTAAGGCCACATATGGCCTGCTAGGTCCTTAAGTGCAGCTTCTGACTGAATCCAAATTTTGCAGAACAAATCCATTTATTTTTATTAATACTTTTTTGTTCATCTTTTATATTTATATTTTATTTTTTAGAGGAATGTATTGAAAATACCAAAGAAAAAAATAAGTTTCAATGAAATAGTCCTCCCAGATTGACCAGCACAATTAGAACATTAGTAAACCATAAGGACTAAATTAACGGCTGCTATGTTCATTATTTAGTTCTAACTTCCCCTGTCTGACTGGCGCCACTACTGCATAAGGCTGGTTGGCGAGAGTTTATGGGGGTCGAGTACACAAGTCTGTTATTAGCTTTTGACAACAGTGCAACTGTGCTTCTGTTTGAATTGGAATTTGTGAATAGTTGCACAGCTCAACAGTATTTTTTAATTCTATTTGCTTAATAGCCCATCATTTCAAAGAAGACCAAGAGAATGCTAAAAGGAAGAAAACGGATTTTTTTAATGAGGATTGGAAATTGCAATATTATCTTGTTTCTGCTAAAGATAAGATGATTTGCTTGTTTTGTGATACTGCAATATCAACATTAAAGAAATTCAATGCTCATCAGCATTACAACACTCATAAGGACCAC
Organism: Trichosurus vulpecula; assembly: GCF_011100635.1. Taxonomy (NCBI): domain Eukaryota; kingdom Metazoa; phylum Chordata; class Mammalia; order Diprotodontia; family Phalangeridae; genus Trichosurus; species Trichosurus vulpecula. The sequence continues at coordinate 225,954,305 of NC_050574.1, forward strand.
AAATATTTTAAATTAGAGTGAGAGGTGTGAAAGGTTGTATTGCAGAAATTAAAAAATGAAAAGCAAAAGCGAAGACAATTCTTTCAAGCAGCAACAAGACCTGGAAATAATACTGCTGAAACATCTTACTTTTAAAGTAGCATATATACTTGGGGGGAAAAGGAAGCCATTCAGTGGTGTAGAAATTGTGAAAGAATGTATTGTCAAAGTTATAGGATGCTTAGACTCCAGTAAGGTTTCAAAGTACAAACAACTGCCTCTTTCAAGGAGAACCATAACTGACTGGCAGCATGAATCAGCCTTCAACTTCACAGAACAACTTCATGCAATACTTCAAAAGGAAAATATGTATTATTCAATGGCTTTGGATGAATTAACTAATACTACTGACTTGGCGCAGGTCTTACACTTCATTCAGGTCATAACAGAAGATTTTCTTTGCTACAAAGAGTTACTTGCTTTGGCCACTCTTGCAAACAGAACACAGGGAATAGATATCTTAAGCAACTTTCAAGACAAATGTCATGAAGTTGGACTGAATTTGGTAAATTTAGTGAGTCTATGTGCACCTTCCATGACAGGAAAATATGAAAGGTTTATTGCACAGATATAAAAAGTATTAACAGATCTGGTTGTTCTCATTTCTTCTCATTGTATCTTGCATCAGCAAAATCTCTGTGCTAAAGCTACTATTTTAAGTGAGACTCTGCAACAAGTTATAAGGATTGTTAGCTATATTCGTGCAAATGCAACAACGACATCATCAATTTCACAATACGCTAAAGATGAATGATGAGGTATTCAGTGTGGATTTGCCATATCATTCTAAAGTGCTCTGGCTATCACACTTGGCTAATTAGCCAAAATGTTATCTCTGCAAGAACAGATAGTTAAATTTCATGAAGAGCAGAATCATCGATGTGAATTATTGAGAGAAGATTTCTATGGGAATGCTGCATTTCTGTGTGATATCATGTCAAATCCAAACTTGAATATTTCTTTGCAAGATAAAACTAAGTCTATATAAGATATGTGGTAAAAAGTCCAAGCATTCAAAAAAAGCTATCTTTTTCCAAAACACTTTTTCAAAAGGAAATTTCAGATGACCATTTTCCCCAGTTAGCAAAGGTCATTCACGAGCAGGATGATGTATGCAAATCATTGGAGAACAGAGAGTTGGAGAATACAGTGAAAGGTTCACTGCCTTTGAGAATCATGACATCACACTCAAATGAGCATTTTATCCTCACCTAGTTGATACCACCAAGACACCTAAAGAACTGCAGATGGAATCGATTGAGCTCTCAATAGATGACATTTTAAAGTCCTTGTTTGATGCTAAGAAAGATCCGACTGAAATATGGAAAAATGCAGTAGAATACTCATGCCTTTGGCAACTCGCCCAAAAAAATGCTTTCTTGCTTTTCAACCCTTATTGCTGTGAATCTACATTCTCCTATCTAACCCAAATCAAGAAGCCCTTAAGTGATAAATGACTGATACCCATCTAGAGGATCAACTGAAACTGTGGCCTCCATGCTGCAACCAAACATTCCAATGCTTTCCAACAAAAGCAGACACAATAAAGTTATTAAAAGATTAGTTAACTTTAAAATTAACAAAAAGTTCTCATTTTCAAAATTATTAAGTATATAGTAGTTAGATTTTTACAAAACAATGTACATTTTTAAGCATATCTAATTGAAGTTTCTTGAATGCAGCCTTACTTGATTACAGTTAAATATTAATGTAACCTTCCAACAAGAAAAGCTTCCCCACCCCTTAGCTAGAGGAATACCCAACACTCAAGGCTAGGGTGTGCCAACATAATAAAAATGACCATACTACCAAAGTTAATTTATACTCTTAATGGTATACCAATCAAATTACCAAGGAGATACTTCATAAATATGTCATACAACTTGATAAAATAATACAATTCATTTGGAAAAACAAAAGATCTATAATATCAAGGGAAATTATGAAAAAAAAGGAGGGATGAAGGGGCAATAGCATTTCCAGACCTCAATACATATTATAAAGCAGCAGTCATCCAAACCATCTGGTACTGGTTAAAAAACAGAGACAACTCAATGGAACAGACTGCATCAAGGAAAATCAGAAGCAATGGAAATCAATATCCCAGAGTTTGATAAAGTAAAAAGCATCAATTTCTTGGAGGAAAAAATTCTCTTTTTTTTTGATAAAAACTGCTGGGAAAATTGGATATGACAAACATTAGAATGTCAGAAGTTAGGCACAGACCAACACATTCCACAATAAGTTTTAAATAAGTTTGTGACCTTGATATTGAAGCTCATAACATAAAAAATTAGATGAGAAGCAAATCATGTATCTCTCGTAGATGTGTAGAAGACATTCTGAACGAAACAAGAAACAGAAGCAATTACAAAAAATAAAGTATAGAACTTTGATTACATAAAACTGAAAAGTTTCTTCACAGACAAACTTAATGTACCTAGGATAAGAATGGAAGTGGTGGAATGGGGAAAAATCTTTATATTAAGTTTCTTTGAGAAGGGTTTGGTATCTAAGATATATAAACAATTAATAAATATGTAGATCTAAAATCCAATTGCCAATAAATAAGTGGTCAAAGGATTTGAACAGTCCTCAAAAGAAGAACTGCAAAGTATTTATAAGCACAAGAAAGAAATTACTAACAACAAGAAAAATGCAAATCAAAACAACCCTGAGGTTTTACCTCACACCCTGCAAACTGGCAAATGACAAAAAATGGCAATCATCAATGTTGGAGGGACTATGGAATGATAAGCACACTAGCACATTGTTAGTGGAGCTGTGAAATGGCATAATCATTTTGGAAAGCAATTTAGAACTATGTAGATAAAGTGACTATGATATTAATACTATTTGAACCAGAGATTCCATTACTGGATATATACCTCAAGGATGCCATTGAAAATCCTCATATACACCAAAATATTTTATATCACTTTTGTGATAGCAAAGAATTCAAAACAAAGTAGATTCCCATTGATTGGAGAAGGTCTAAACATTATCTGTGATACATGAATGTAATGGAATACTACTGTGCTAGAAGAAATTATGTGCGTGAATACAGAGAAGCATGGAAAGATCTACATGAATTGGTGCAGAGTGAAAGAAGAATCAAGAAAACAATAGATACCATAACTACAACAATGTAAGTGGAAAGAACAACCATATGCACACAAAATTAAAAGCTAATATTGCAAAATTATAAAGAACAAACATGGATTGAAAGAAGCGATATGAAAAGGCACTCCTAACCCACTCCTTTTCGTAACAGGTGTTACACACTTTCCCCTATTAACAAATAGTACTATTTTTATCCTCTTTTTCTTTTCTTCTTTTGTCTTGAAAAATACTACTTTTTTATGGGATGGCTCTCTGGAACGGAAAGGAAAAGGGAACGGTACTGGGAAAAACTATGAAGATGTAAAAAAATTAACTTATTTTTTAAAAACTGTGATGTATTTATTATTCTTGCAACTGCTTTGACTAGTATGTCTGACCATAACAAATCCCTCTTAAAAAGCTCCACTGGCTCCCTCTTATTTCTAGAAAAAATGCCACATCCTCTGTTTGACATTTAAAACTCTTCACAATCTGACTCCAGATTTTCCTTCCTGGCTTGTCATAATTAATGCCTTTCATGGGACCTATATTTCAATCAAACTGACCTACTTGCTGTTCCTCATAACATCTCTTTTGTCTTCAAATAGGCTATCCCCCATTCTTGGAAAGTACTCTCTTTTCACCTCCTTTTCTTGGAATCACTGGAATCCTTCAAAGTTCACCTCATGGTATGTATTCTATGAGCCCTTTCTTGATACTCCCAATTGCTGGTGCCTCCCCTAAGTTGCTTTGTATTTATTCTGAGCATATTTTATATTTTACTTATATGAGTATAGGTTGTTTAATAGAATGAAAGCCCCTTGAGAGCAGAGACTTTCATTTTTTTGTCTTTACCTCTTGTGCTTAGCATTGTCCTGTCACATTCGAGGGACTTAATAAATGCTTGTTGATTGATTGATCAATTACTGCTTTAATGAGTGCTGCTTAAAATATACATACCTCAGTATTCTGATTTGGGTCAGTTTTACCTGTATTATTTCACTTCTTTTGAATAAGAAATCTAGACATGTCAACTCTCTAAGAATCATTTGTAATTTTTCAAAAGTCATAACAAAAGAAAATGTACCTCTCTAGGTCTTAATTGTAGCCTCTATTGTTATTAACCAATTAATCATTCCCTTCTTTTAATGGAGTTGTATAGTTGAGACATTTATCATTTATCGTGAAAACAACACTATCAATTTTATTTATTCCTATCCTGGTATTATCAATCTTAAAACTTCAAAGTAACTTAATCCTAACAGTGTGACATATCAGCAAGACAAAATAAAATTTTAAAAAACTAAAATTGAATGTGGCCTCCAATGGTGTGTGAATTATGCAGGACAAGGAATAATTTTGGTACAGTTTAATTTTGTGATAGCAATGGTCATGTGCATGTGCTTTCCTGACAATAGGAGGTACATGGCAGCTGAAAGGATGGTTATTAATTCCTCAGCAATGTATTGTGGGCTTCTTAAAATTGGAAGAATATTAAAACCAGTAAAATAGCCAAAACAAAACAAAAATTGGTGCTAACTATTGCTATAAAGGCAGTACAAAGACTGGAGTACTCAAGATTAGAAACAGATAATTTTTACTGATAAAATTCACTTTTTATTCAAGTCTATACCACAACTATTATAAGAGGAAGTCCATGTGAGCCTGATTGATCTGTACATCTTCATCAAACTGTAGAACATCCATATCTCCAAATGTGGGAAGAATTGAATGAACTCATGCAGAAGTAAACAGAACCAGGAGAACAATATATACACAGTGACTACAATAATGAAAACAAAAGCACAAAACAAGGAAATTGAACTAAATGCAAGGGCTAATATTGATTCTAGAAGACAGATGATGAAACACTCTTCCGTCCAGTGGGGACAAGGGAAGTTAGAGAGACTACAGCCCCAGCTTACTTTTCTATGCTTATTATACATTATTGTCCTTTCTTCATTCTATGGTGCAAACTGGCTTTCTTTTTTTAAAAATTAATTAATTATTTTATTTTATTTTTTTAGTTTACAACACTTAGTTCCACAAGTTTTTGAGCTCCAAATTTTATTCCCCTCGCCCCCCTCAAGACGGCATGGAATATGATATATGTTCTACATATACCTTTGCATTAAACTTATTTTCCCCAATAATCAAGTTGTAAAGAAGAATTATAACCAGTGAAATGAACCATGAGAAAGATGAAACAAAACCAAGAATCAAATAAAATAAAATAGAGAGAAGAAGTAGTTTGCTTCAATCTGCATTTAGACTCTGTTATTCTTTCTCTGGATGTAGATAGCCTTTTCCATCATCAGTCTTTTGGAGCTGTCTTAGAACTTTGCATTGTTGAGAAGAGCCAAGTCTCTCAAAGTTAGTCATCACAGAAGCAACATGTCTATGGTTGTGTACAATGTTCTCCTGTTTCTGCTCCCTCCACTCATCATCAGTTCATATAAGTTTCTCTAGGTTCTTATGAAGTCCATCTGCTCCTCATTTCTTATAGCACAATAGTATTCCATTACATTCGTATACCACAATTTGTTTAGCCATTCCCCAATTGATGGGCATCTCCTTGATTTCCAATTCTTTGCTCCCACAAAAAGAGCTGCTATAAATATTTTTGTACCTACAGGTCCTTTTCCCCCTTGTATGATCTCTTTGGGATATAGCCCTAGAAGTGGTATAGCTGGGTCAAAGGCTTTGCACATTTTTATAGCCCTTTGGGCATGGTTCCAAATTGCTCTCCAGAATGGCTGGATCAGTTCACAAGTCCACCAACAATGCAGTAGTCAACCTGGCTTTCTTAATGTTCCTCATATACAAAAAAAGACCAGTCAAGATGGCAGAGTAGGAGGGAGTAGAACCCAGCTCTCTATTACAACTACTCCAACAAAGGCCTAGAAAAACATCACACTGAGTCCTGATTGGGAAATCCAAGGAAAAATCACAGTAAATAATTTTTTTTTGCCCAGGTTGGCATTGGGAAATTTACAGGGGTCTGTAGACACTATCTAGGCTGTGTCTAGCTGGGAGAGTGCCAAAGAAAATCTTACAGCTTGAAGACACGAGACAGGAGCTTGAGGCTGTGTACTAGGGCAAAAAATAGTTAAGGATCTAGCATAGAGAAAGCTGACAGTAGTTCAGAGGGTAAGAACAGATAGAAACTGGCAGCTCTGTTGCTCATACTCTAGAGCTGGGTTTTAGATCCAGTGCTAACTCAGGGAAGGACCTGTACCTACAAGTGGAAAACTAGGGAATGGAGTGGTCACAGGCCTGATAGTATGCAAAAGGCAAGGAAAAAGCGCAGAAGCAAGCAGCAGCTATGTGACTCTGGACTTGGAGTGCCATCTTGTATCCAGCCCCCAGCCTGATCTGAAGCCTTTAGCTAAATAATGAGAGCAAGGAGCACAGAATAAGAGGAAGTCTACAATTTTATTGCTCTGAATTTGCATAATCTTCCAGCTAGCTCTTGTTGACTGGGCCCAGAAGCAGTCTACCAGAGCTCCAACCAGGGGCAAGCTCATAGTTGTATTGCCTAGACCCAAATCTGAGTCAGGAGCTTGCAAAGCTTAAACCAGGAGGCAGCAATCAAATTTCACCTAGGATCAGACAGCTTGGGGTACACTAAAAGCTTTCATGTCTTTGCCTCAGCTGTCCCTGAGAGTCTTGAAGAACATATGACTTAGCACCCCAAAAAATTAGCAACAGGATCCAAGAAAATATGAAACAAATCAAAGCAAAGCCCAGCTATTCCTTCCAGAAATGTTCAGAGCCTGACCCTAACACAGAATCACAATCCAGGAAATTAGGCTGGTAAAATGAATGAACTGTTCCTCATACACAATACTTCATGTTCAATCTCTGGCCCTTGGCATTGGTTATTCCCCTATCTTAGGAATGCACTGCCTCCTCACCAGCACCTTTTAGAATCCCTGTTATCTTTCAAGACTCAGCTACCTTCTACATGAGGCATTTCCCAATCTCTCCAGTTGCTAGTGCCTTTCCTTCTCCCCTCCCCCATTATCTTTTATCTGTTTTATGCATATATTGCATGCATATATATACATATAAACATATACACATATGTGTGTGTTTATGTGTCTACGTATCTATTTGTTTATGCATTCTACTTCCCGGATATTTTGTTTTTATGTTTGTATCTGCTCTGCCTAGCACAGGGTAAGGGGGAGTCAGAAGAAAGGGAAGGTTAACTCATTAAGATAATGAGTTCTATTTTAGACATGTTAAGTTTGAGGTATCTTTGGGATATCCAGTTTTAAATGTCCATCACTGATGATATATATGGGAGTTCAGGGGAGGACACCAGGACTTGATATAGAGATGTTTGAGCTATATGTAAGGATATGATCAATAAACCCATGGAAGCTGATGAGGTGACCAAGAGAGAGTGTACATATAGAAAGAAAAGGACCCAAGACAGGGTGTTGGGAAACACAGTGGTTGTGTCATGGATGATCATCCAGCAAAGGAGGACAATAAGTAGAGAGAAAACCCAGAAAGGATAGAATATCTAGGAGAAGATGGTCAAATGCAGCAGCAAAGACTATTAGACTTGGCAGTTGAGAGATCACTGGTAACTCTGGAGAGAGCAGTTTCAGTTGAATAGTGAAGTTGGGAATCAGACTGCATGAATGAAGAGGTGGCCATTGTACTTGTCAAGGCTAACCCCTTTACACATACAAGTGATCCCTTTTTATTTCATCTTTTCCAGTGTATTTCCCCCTCTGACACCTCTGCTTTCTTACTAATCTTAGATTTCTCCCTATCTTCTGGTTGATTCCTTACTACCTACACTGTCATGTGTCCTCTATCTTTAAAAAACTTAATCTGTCTGTCCCCACCAGCTATTATCCCATATCTCTCCTCAGTTTTGTGGTTAAACTCCTTGATAAAATGGTCTATAATTGTTGCCCCCACTTCCTTTCCTCTCACTATCTTACCTCTTTGCAGTCTACTTTCCAACCAACCTCACCATTCAAACCAAAGGCTAAATCTTTTCTTAAATATCATTCTTCTTGACTTCTCTGTAACTTTTGATACTTTTGAACACTCTTTTCTCTGTTATTTCTTCTCTCTAGATTTCTGTCACACTGGCTAACCATGGGTGTCCTCCAAGACTCTAACTGGGGCCCTCTTCTCCCTCCATACTATTTTACTTAGTCATCAGCTCCCATGGATTCAAATATCATCACTATGCTGGCGATTCTCAGGTTTATTAATCTAGCCCTAACCTATCTGTTGACCTCTAGTCTAATATCTCCAACTGCCTATTGGATATCACAAAGTGGACTTTAAATTCAGCTTGTCTAAAACAGAAATCATATTTTCCTCCAAGACCTTCTCTCTTCCTGACTTTCCTATTGCTGTGGAAGAAAATAATATCCTCCCAGTCACCCAAGCTCATAGTCTAGGTATCATCCTCGACTGCTCACTCTCTCTCACCTCTCATATTTAATCTGTTGCCAAGATATGTTGGTTCTAGCTCCAAAGATCTCTTCTACATATTCCCTTCTCTCCTCTGACACTGACACTACCTTGGTGCAGCCCCTCATCACCCCACACCTGGACTATCATAACAGCTTAAGTTAGTCTCCCTGCCACAAGTCACTCCCCACTCCAATTAGCTGTCAAATTGATCTTCATTAAGGGCAGGTCTGACCAAGTCACTCCCCCATTCAATAAACTCCAGTGGCTACCTATTACTTTTTAAATGTGAGAATTGAGGGGTTTAAGACAGCAAGTGGTTAATTATGGGAATTGAGTGAACCACACTGATTCCATCTTGTGATTCAATTCTGGAGCTAGGTAAGTTCCCTTTCTATTCAATTATGCGTCAAGTCCAACTTCTCTATTCTTCAAGGAAACTTTATTCAGTTGTAGGGATTGAAAGAAAACTGTTGCATTTTTTGAGCCTAGCCCTGAGTGGCTGGGAAGCTGGACCACCTCTATCTGCTGCTTAGAATCCCTTAACTAAAGGTTTATGACAACCAGAAAATCAGTCTGATCCAAAGACTGATGCAAAGAGTTTTCTCACAATTGTATGATTCAAGCAACCCATATGTCTTATCTGAAAACTGGTTTCCATACTGAACAATCAGTTATCGTGTTCTGTTGTTTATAGACACTTTGGGGAGTGGGACACCCCTTTTCTGATTTCAAGTAATTGTACCTGTTCACTATCTTCCTCCCAACTTCGAAAGTCTCTAATCTTTCATCTAATTAGAAATCAGATTACCCAATGTTGTACTGTTTCCTTTTAATTAATTGGCCATATTTGACTAATTGTTTTAATATATAAAAGTCTGCCTTTCCCCGTATCCAGAGTCCAGGCCTAAGATGAGGAGGTCTGGTTCTGGTTTGTTGGGCAATTGGCATGCATTGCTTAATAAATCAATATGCTTGGAAGATTGAACTTTTGTTTCCTCAGTCATTTTATCTTTCACTGGCAACATGGGTCAGATATAAAATCTACACAAGTGATGGCAGAACAGAAGAAAAACGGAAATGGTGGAAAGATGAATAGGATGAGAAGTGTAATCTAGTTTGGAGTTGGTCAAGGTAGGTAGGTTTGTACCCACTTAATCAGCAATCAGGATACCTCAGCCCTAGAGTGGGAGCTCCAAAACTAAATGGATTAACCTCCCTAGGGAATGAGGGCATTGATTTTGGAGGTCTACTGTGGAGAGTGCTGGTCCAGGTGGTCCTTCTGATATTGAAATGTTTGTGTTTGCTGATGACTATTCAACTCATAATGAACAAGAAATTTTTAAAATGAAGCAGGGTAATAGTGGCAAGGCAGAAGGCAGCATGGCTCGGGCAGACAGTTGGATGAGAAACATGATCTGGTCTGGGGCCAGGTAGGGTTAGGTAAGAACAGATTAGACTGGGTAAGGAGTGGTTAGGATAATATTAAAATAGTCTAACTGAGTAGGAGCAAGGGATTTAAACTAGGATGGTAACCATGAGAATAGGGAAGAGAGGACAAATGTGAAAGGAACTACCATCACCAGAACTAGCAACTAATGAGATGTGCAAGATGAATGAGGAATCAAAAATGACACCAAAGTTTTATACACGGAAGACTGAGCAAAAGGCGGTCCAGTGACAAGGAAGGAAAGGTTAAACACCTACTACTGCATACAAAGCACTGCAATAAACACTAGTGATACAAAGACAACAGTGAAACAGTACCGGCCCTCAAGGAGCTTATAGTCTATGGAGGGAAACACATGTTATTTTAAACATGTTAGATACAAAGTAACACAGAGCAAGTACAATGAGAAGATAACAAGCTCAAGCTTGGACACATTACATTTGGGGAGTTGATAGGATACATCTATGTGGAGACGTATGGAATAGCCAGTTGGAGACGTGGTCCTGGATTTTGGAGAGAAATCAGCATTGGAGAAAGAGATATGAGAGCCATCTGAATAGGTGTGATAGCTAAAGTTTTAGGAAGAGTTGAGATTGCCAAGAGAAAGAATAGAGAGAGAAGGGAATAGGGCCTGGATCAGAACATCTACTTTAATGGGTCAAGAAGGTTCCTCCAGTCAATCTTATTATGCTCTTCCCAGGGAAAGGTTTTCCCTTGGCAACATCCAGAAGAGCCACACATCTAGCAGTTTCCTAAAAATTTTATACGGCTCAAATGTTGTTTGTTCTTGGTTTCTGAAGAGGATCAATGACATCACTGAGTAATTGGGAACTGGACTTAAGTGAGGCAGAGTTGCAAAAAGTTGTCAGTTTCACTTTCTCTTCCAGAGTGATCAAAGCCCAGTGGCAAGACAAAAGTCAGGACAACTGGCAATGACCGGGGATGCACTGGATGACCTTGGTGTCTTTGATGTCTGATCAAGCTCTAAGCGCTCCACAGGGTCTGCTTTAGCTGCCTTCCTGGCATTGGAACAAATTGTTCTCATCTGCTCATTTTGCCAGGGGAAGTCTTCACACGCTTGATGTAGACACCCCCCAACTCACCAATGGGTTTGAGGCCTGTTGGTTATCCTCACCTGGTTTAACCTCTTTGCTAAGACAGTTTATCCAGGTATGGTCACTGTGCATGTTACAACTTCTTGGACCCACAGGTGAGAGTTGAGTGCCAGATGGACACCAAAGGTGGATGAGCAACCCTGAAAAGGGCTCAGCAAGCCCTCACACCAGAAGTGCTCGTCCTCCCAGGACACCGTATTGCCTTTGAGAAAGAGGAGCTGGCTCCAAATCACTGCAGCAAAAAATATTGGCTTTGGAATCAGGAAACCTGGATCCAAATCTTGTCTCAAACATTTATTAGTTCTGTGTAACCATATACAACTCATCTTCTTAGAATCCCATTTTTTCACCTGTAAAATGGGGATAATAATATACATACTGCCTACTTTATAGGATAGGCTTAAAGAAAAACACTTAGCAAATCTTATAGCACTATGTCAATATGACTTGTCATTATTGCTGTTAAAGGACAGCAGACAAATTACTGGGCTATACTCCTGGGCTATTAGCTAGGGAAAGTTTCCAGGGGCAGTAGATAACTGCTGTTCCTTCCCCCCCCCCCCCATCAAAAAAATGCCTTAAAATTCACCCTGAAAAAAATTCACCCTGGCTCATAGGTCATCAACTGATCTCTGGTTACTTTGATGATGAGGGAAAGGATGTAGGTGAAATGTGTGGCAGTGATGGATGGAATTTTCAGTGACTGTTTTCAAGAGTTGGTTGATCATTTGGGATTTCCATTCAACATTTAGAATGATGTGGTCAGGCCTCCCACATAGGAGCTTAACCTAATTAGTTAATTGCTTAACCAGTCAGACGGCTGTTCCTGATGAGGCCTGTGCTTAATACTTCCAAGTTGCAGATCTAGCAACTCAGACAATAGACAGATACCCCATGGATCTGTGGTGAAGATTCATGTTCTCAGTACTTTCCATCAGAATATTGGTTCCCATGTCACATACCGGAGGTGAAAAAGGCTTGCTTGTGGTAATAGATCTTCATACCTTGGTTCAGGGCCAGATAGAGCTAAAAGGAAAAAAAAAGACATTTTAAAGTTCTTCACACAATGCAATCTGAAGCATACCTTGTTGGTGACACTTAAAATCTACCTTCTCCAAAATGAGGCTAATTCTGGAGTTAGAAGTGAAAATCTGACAAATAATACTATCCAAGTGAGTCAGATCGTAGTATTTTTATTTGATCACCAGAATCAAACATAGTTGAAGATGTACTTTATTCATGGCATTGTAGGAAGTGAAGGGGATTATATGGATTGTTTAAACTCCTCCTTACTTTGAAGGTTCATTTGAGAGAACTTCCTGCACTAATTAACAGTGTAGCTCTACGCAGGGTTATCTAGTTAGGCCATCAGGACTGCATCTTCAAGCTCACAGGATTTTAAATATGATTTCCTCTCCCCCTCCCAGATTAAAGACTAATTGGGAAATGGGTTTTAGTCAAGCTCTCACTTCAGCTGGATGAGTCTTTAGGAACTGTAATGAGTTATTTTGGCAGGTGAATCTGTGCAGAAGCCGTGGGCTGTAAATGTTTATTTGCCTGGGCTTCCTGAATTCTCCATTGTGATAGCTCTGGGTGACAGCAGAGTAAGCCCCGTGTGCTGTCTGTTCTCACAGCAGCTGCAGCTTTTCTTTCTTTATCGAGCAGAGGGACTGGCAATGATTTTGAACGTGGCTCTGATGAGAAGAATGCCCTCCAGTTAAATTAGACTGAATGTAGTTTTACTCAGTTGAAGTAGACCGAAGTGAAGGCAGATGAGATATAGATCAATGGGAAGGGAAGTCACAGCATCTGCCCTCTTATTTCCAGAGCCTAAATCAAGCAGGATCTTACTGAACCTCAAATGTGTGTGTGTGTGTGTGTGTGTGTGTGTGTGTGTGTGTGTGTGTTTCAGAAGGAGGGAGGAAGGTGAGTCTGGGAAGAATAGGTTGAGAAATACACCAGTTCAAGAAAGAGGCATTTTTTTCTATCATTAAAACTCTGCTTATTTTATACCCAGGTTGCGTTGTATTTTCTGATATAAACGTTTAAAGGTTCTCACAGAAAACTAAATGGTGTGGCTGCAAAGGAACAGAAAACAATTTAATCTATATAGTTGGAATAAGTCAAAATTACCTACAGAAAATTTCAAAAGCCTATACCAGTGAGACGACTGGTCCTTTTGCCCTTCTCTTCATGCCCACCCCCATAATCACTAGACTAAAAGAATATAACCCTATATATACTTGCAGCCTCACATTCTCAAGAATTCACCCATAAACATAACTTACTATGAGTCTAGCAAAAGCTAATAGGAGATAAAGAAGAGAAGTGGGAAAAAAGGTATGCAGGTTAACAGCAGGGTAGCTCAATTTGGAAGGAAACCCAGAAAGAGAGAGAATAACAGGACAACTCATAACAGGGAGAAAAGAATGAAGCAAAGAAGAGAGAAGCGACAAATTGGTAAAAAGAAAGCAAGAGGGGAAAAAAGTAAAGAGGAATAAAAGGGTAAAGTTTATGTAAAATCTTACTGTCTAAAGCCTAGCTTAAATACCTATTGACCTCAATATATGTTGTTTTAAAGACCAATCAAAAGGGCAAAGGAAGTTTTTGTCTTCATCTGCACACTTTGACACTTGTCTCTTCTGGCACAGAAATGTAAGATAAGGCACCTTGTCTCTTACACCATCCTCTTTATAAGAAGAGAAATCTTGGGATGTGAGGGATAAAAGGTTAGGGAGCATTTTCTTATTTTTCTTAGGCAATCAGTTTTAGGAGTTTGCGGAGAGCCAGAATAAAAATTCTTTCAAACATACTCTTGGTCCTGTTACCTTATCTGGCGTTAATTCTTGTTTGCATGTCTTCCTTAGAGTTTGAACCACAAATGTTGGCGTTTTAGCCCGAAGTAAATTATTTCACCTGTGATTGTTTAAGTTGCTTAAAGGCAGCAGTCATATTTTTTTCATTCTCTGCTCTCACACAATCTGTATAAAATATTGGGCATGTATAGTCGAATCAAGTCAATGAGAATTTATTAATGGTTTCAGAGAAACATGGGAAGACTTGTATGAACTAATATAGAATGAACTGAACAGAACCCAGAGAACAGTTTCTACAATGACAACAATACTGTAAAGACCAACAACTTTGAAAGACTTAGGAACTCTGGTCAGCGTAATGAACAATTGTGATTCCAGAGGACCAATTATGAAACATGCTATCCACCTCCAAATAGAGAGCTGATGGTCTCAAAGTGCAGACTGAGACATATATCCCTGCCTTTTTTTTTCTTTTGGACATGGTCAATGCAGAAATTTGTTTTGCTTCATGACTAATACAGTAATTTTTTGGCATGAGTGAACATGCATAACCTATAATTAATAGCTTACTGTCTCAGGGAAAGGGGGGTGAAGGAGGGAAAGAGAAAATTTAGAACTCAAACTTTTAAAAAGTGAATGTTAAAAAAAATTATCTTTGAATGTAACTGGAGAAAAAGATAAAATATCATTTAAAAAATTGTTTTGCTTGATGTTTATAATGGAGGTTTTGTTTTTCTTTCATTTTTAATTGGTGAGAGAAAGGTGAAAGGGAGAGGAGAACATTTGTTAATTGAAAAAATAAAGTTTAATTTTTAAAAACCTTCATTTTTATTAAGCTCCTGTGTGCCAGGCACTGTACTAAGTGCCGAGGATACAAAGAAAGGCAAAAACATGGTCTCTGCTCTCAAGGAGCTCACGGGCTAATGAGGGAAACAACAGGTAAACAGTCATACACAAACAAGATATAGATAGGATAAACTGGAGATAATCTCAGAGGGAAGGTATTCATGAAAGGGGGGGGGGTCAGGAAAGGCTTCTCTCAGAAGTTGGGATTTTAACTGAGACTTGAAGGAAGCCAGGAAAGTTGGAAAATAGAGATGAGGAGGGAAAGAATTCCAGGCATGAGAAAAGACCAGTGAAAATTCAGAGTTTGGAGATGGAGAGTCTTAGGCAAGGAACGGTTAAGAAAGCCAGTATCACTGGATTGTAAAGTACATTCCAGGGAGTAAACTGTAAGGAGACTTGCAAAGTAGGAAGGGGCCAGTTTATGAATGGCTTTAAAAGCCAGAAAATTTTATATTTGATCCTGGAGGCAAGAGGGAACCACTGGAGTTTACTCAATTGGAGGTGGGGTGAAGAAGAAGGCAACATGATTAGACCTACAATTTAAGTAGATCACTTTTTTTTGGAATTTATTTAGAATTTTGTTTTTCCCCAGTACATGTAAAAACAATTTTTAACATTAGTTTTTAAAACTCTGAGTTTCAAATTCTCTCCCTTCCCCCCCTCCCACTCCACTCATTGAGGAGGCAAGCGATTCAATATAGGTTATATATGTCTAGTTATGCAAAACATTCCATATTAGTCATGTTGTGAAAGAAAACCTGGACCAAAAAAACCCTCAAGAAAAATAAAGTAAAAAAAACTATGCTTTAGTCTGTATTCAGTTCTTTCTCTGGAGATGGATAGCATTTTTCATAAGTCTCTCAGAGTTGTCTTGGATCATTGTATTGCTGAGAATAGCTAAGTCATTCACAGCTGATCATCTTACAATATTGCTGTTAATTTGTACACAGTATATTTCATTTTGTATCAGCTCATGTTAGTCTTTCCAGGTTTTTCTGAAAGCATCCTGCTCATCATTTTCCATGAGACAATAGTATTCAAGAAAATCACTTTGACAGTTAAATGGAGAATGGACTGGAGTGGGGAAGAGACTTGAGGCAGACAAACCCCTAACAGGCTATTTCAGTAGTCTAGGTTTAAGATGATGAGGGCTTGCATTAGAGTGGTGGCAGTGTCAGAGGAGACAAGAGCTGTTATGATGATAACACATAGAGGGCACTCACCAAGTTCTGAGTTAGTGACCTCTCTTCTTTTTCTGAAGACTACACCTTTTTAAAACTTTTCTAGAAGTGTATGTTATCTTAGACCACAGGGTATAGTGATGATAGATAATTATTCTATTTTCACCTTTTAAACACTCCTATAGTAGGGTCCTTCCTCCTCCAAACTGTACATAAGATTTTTCATGAATCCTTTGGTTCAGCCTAGTGAAGGCAATACTGGTGAAGATTCTCCTGACTAATTATACCCTTTCTAAGAACCAGCTTCCAGGGCACCCATGCAGTGTGGGGAGCCTCCATACCAAACCTTACCCAGACCTCTTACTAGGAATAATTTCACTTTGGGTCAGAACATTTGGGGTAGGGGAGAGGACACTAAGGTTCAATTATCGTAGGGGATAGGGTTGTTAGACTGGACCCTGGGGTAGTGAGGCTCAGGTACAGTTGAGCCCTTCAGGAAAAGGCTGGAAAAAGACTGCAAGGTGAAGTATGGAGAACTGGTTTCTCTAGAGGGAAGGAACCTTGTACCTTCCGAAGTATGGTCCTCTTCCAGGGTGGTACCCTCGGGTAAAACTCTGTTAGCCTCATACTGGTTATGGTCCTGTGGGCAAAAGAACCAGGAAACAGACCAAAAAGAAAGAAAAGTGTTGGGGTCATCACTGTTTTCAAATTCCCTTCTAGCAATTGTTATTGCTTACCTGTTTGATGTGTTCCCATGGCTATCACCTCAAGGATTAAATAAAAACTCTTCTGGCATTTAAATTATTAAATTAAAATAATAATTTCCAGAATTATAATACATTACTACCCTTCACACACTATATAGTTCAGTCAAACTGCACTTCTTGTCATTCTCCACATAGGGCTATTTCATCTTCCATCCCCATGTCTTTGTATAGGTTATACTCTATTCAATAGAATGCTCTTCCTCCTCACCTCCACCTCTCAGAATGCCCAGCTTCATTTAAAGCTCAGCTCAAGAACAAGCCCCTATATGAGGCCTATCCTGATCCACCCAGGTGATAATACCTCTCCTCCCAAAAGCATATCATGTCACTTTATATTTACTTACATGTATACATGTTGTTTTCTCTGATAGAATATTTCTAAGAAGTCCATATTTACTGTTTCATTTTTGTCTTTGAATCTCCAGGACCTACCATAGTGCCTAGCACAGAGCAGGCACTTAACAAGTGTCTGTAGACAAATTCTTGAAGACACTGAATTCTTTGCATGATTTTTTCCTTCCCCAGTGTTGCTGTGAAGATTAAAAGAGATAATATTTATAAAGCATTTAGCATAGTGCCTGGTGCTTAATAAATCCTTGTTTCCTTCCTTCCTTCCTTCCTTCCTTCCCACACATACATCAAGATGACTAGCTTACCTAACATATCAGAAGGTGGTCACAGGAAATATGAAAGACATTGATGAACCCCGAGTACAGATTGAAGCATATTTTTTTTGCTTTCTTTTTTCTTGTCTTTTTTTTTGTGTGTGTGCTTTTTGCAACATGGCTTGGCTAATATGGAAATAAGTTTTGCATGACTTCATAGGTATAATGGGTATCATGTTGCTTGTCTTTTCAATGGTGGGAGAGGGGCTGGAGAGAGAGAGAGAATTTGGAACTCAAAATCTAAAGCTGGATGTTTAAAAAAAATGAAAACATGAAAAACTCCAACTGGCCCCCTTCATTTTAGTAAATAACTTGGCTTTCTATTTTGCTAAGATTGAGGCCCCTGGACATGAACCCACTTAACTCTTCCCCTGTCCATCTCAAAGCTGGGAAGAGACATTTTTCTGGACGTTGCCTAGTGCAAATGAGGTAATTTTTAAAAATGCTTTTGTAAATTTTATTTTGTTGCTGTGTATTTTGTGTGAGGAAAGAAAGAAGTACAGAGTTCAGTGGAATATGATGAATACAGATCATGTATCTGGCAGTGAATCGAGGGCTTCCTTTATTAAGAGGAACCAAGTTTTTGTAATTTGAGTCTCCACAAACATTGATGTGCATGTTTTCTCTTTATCTTCAAGAAACAACTGTCACTAGACGTCATATAATTAGGAAAGGTAAGCATCATTTTAAATGTTCAGTCTACTGCCAATTTCATGCCACTGATTGTCCACCACTATTATTGGCAGTAAAATGGGGGTGGTGATAAATTGAAATACTTACTTCTGGCTGTCAAATGATGAATAGCATTTCTGTTCAGAAATTTGACTGTGGGAGTTAGGAGGGGAAGGCGCTAAATTGGGTTGGCCTGGGTTCAGGCAAAATCATTTTATTTCACTTATAAAGTGAGCAAAGAGAAAGAAAATAATGTCCCCCACCCCCTTTAATTTCTACTTAACTAAATACTCCTACTGGGTTCAAAATGACATCAAAATCACTGTCCAGTGCTGAACTTGGAGAAAGGTTGAAAGGAAAGGCATTTGAATTGTTGCTGCAAGAAATTCAAAGAAATGCAAAAATCATCCCCTTCCCCACAAGGGAAGTCCAGATCCATGGATGACAATGTGTGAAAGTACTACCTCTAACATTAGGTAGCTCTTAAGTTCCAGAAATTTCCTCTCAATGCAAAATAATCCAAAATTATAGCAACCAATTAAACTGCTGCTGGTAGTTCAACAAATGAAGAAAATCTAATGCTCTTCTCAACTAAAATGATTTCCCATCATGGCCACATAGTGATGATCAAATTAGGATTTACGTAGGGGAACACGGTCACTAAACACTTATTAAGTACCTACTATGTGACAGGTACTGTGCTAAGCACTGGGGATATAAAGAAAAGCAAAAAAAAAAAAGTCCCTGCTGTGAAGAAGCTCACAGTCTAATATGGGAGAAAACATGGAAACCACTATGTACAAACAAGAAATACACAGAATAAATTGCAACTAATCAACAAAGGAAAGGCATGAGAATTAAGGGGGATTGAGAAAGACTTCCTGTAGAAGGTGGAATTTTAGCTTGTACTTGAAGGAAGACAGGGAAGCCATGAGGGAGAGATGAAGGGGAGAAAATTCCAGACATGGGGGACAGCCGGTGAAAATGCAGGGAGTCCGGAGATGGAATGTCGTGTTTGAGGAATAGAAAGTCTTAAACAGGGTAAAGACATTATTTTTAAAGCAAGCCAAGAGAAATGAGTGAGTGTTACTTTAAGAGTTATTGGGTTACCAAATGACTTTCAAATAGAAATTTGGTAAACTAGAGTTGGAGGATGTGCTACAAATCAAATATATCTTTATTTTGCTTTCATTTCATTCTCTTCACCAAACAAAAAAAAACCTCAACAACATAATATCCAGTCTCCTTCCCCCAAAAGAAAAATATTTTGATCAAAAACTTAGATCCGTATCTAGGGCCTCATAAAGATTCATTTAATCACCACACTAATTTTTAAAAGTGGAATTAAATGAAAAAAAAGAATAAAAATAACTTTTATTGATGATGAAATTTATGAAACGATTGAATCAGAAAAGGAAAAATTAAGGGAAGTTCTCACAACTACTTGCACAAAAATTAAGCTGGCATGATTAAATCAACAGAGGACTGGAAATGTTCTTTCAGGTCACAGAGTAAAATAGTGAATGATTTATTATATCTTGTTTAGTTAAAATATTGATTTTCAGGATCAAATAGCAAAACTGAGGGCTGGGGCCCAGAGCTAAAACTGAAGCTACCTTAGCCTTGGACAAGTCTTTAAAAGCTGCTCAGGTTGCCAGGCCACCAGGATTTTCCCAGTTTCCCTGAGGGGCCATCTGATCCTACTTTCTTTCCAGCAGGAAATACAACATTATTTCTAATTAAACTGTAATGCATATCTATGTAACATTTTTCATCTAAGGATTTCAAAGCACCTTTGTCTCAGCTAAAAAAAAAGTACAGATGTATTCCATGAAAAAAATCTAGCCTATAAAAAATCCAAATTTATAATACATTAATTAGGAGGTAGTTATTAGTATTACAAAAGCATTATTTACTTTACAAAACGATTTGCCTCGGAATTCCTTGAGAGGTACTAGGCTTTCTTGCATTTTGGATGTGAATGAATATATAGAAGCTAAATTTTTACATTTTTTTAGGAACACATATTATGTAAAGTGAGGTACAGCCACATAGTAAAACATTACTGATGTGGCTAGAATAATAGTGTGGTGGGAGGTGAGAAGAAAGGCCCAATTTTGCTTAGTGAAAGGTGAATTGCAGCATATATTTCATAAATGAAGTTTTATTGCTATCAAGTACAATACATTTTACAAATTGGGATATGAATTGTTGCTACTAAGTTAATGAAAAACTAAGTTAATTTAAAAATAATGATTCACAATAGCACTTTAAAAAAACGTATTGAATTAAGGATGAACATCTTTTAACAAGAATAAACTGTTGGAAGCAGCGCTGAAGGCGCGTTGGAGGAACCTTTATTTCTTGAGCCTCCAGGTTGAAAAAGTTACTTATTTTAGACTGGATTCCCCTTGCAAGACCCTGAAAATCTTCAGAGGAAGAAATTGTTTCAAACTTTTTACTCAATAACAACCATGTATACAATGTCTGAATTATTGTTACTTCCAAAATAATGCAGTTTTATAGTATGATTAATTCCCACACCACAGAGGTAGAGAAGTATTTTAATACTATTGGCTACTCAGCAAATAAATAGTAAAACTCAGAACAGACCCCTAAATCTATCAGTTTCCACTCAAATGCTCTTTATTACTCAAACTCATGGAATGAAGAGACCTGAGAGATTCTTTAGCAGTCTAGCTGATCCCTTTATCCTACATACATAATTTAATGTAAATTAATGAATTTAGAAGATCAAATCTGCAGACTTCCAAGTCTTTCTAAGGTCAGAAGGATGTAACAGGATGAAAATTAGTTTCAAAGTCTTTGAAGGAGATATCATTTGTATCAGTTTTATAACTTGTTTATTACCAGTTGAATCCAGATAATTAAAGTTCCTTCCCACTATGTGATATAAGAACACTGCACTGAAAATCAAGGGACCTGAGTCCTATACCTCAACTCTGCTATTCACTAGCTGGGTGACCCTAGGCAAATCTTTTCACATTCCTGTTAACCAGTTTCCTTATCTATAGGAGAAGAGAATTGAATAGATGATCTCTACCATCTCTGACATTTCATGATTTTTGTATTTCAACTCTTCTGGAAACTAGTACCATTTAATAGGTGGTTCTTCAAAGGACTTTGTAAACCCTAAAGCACTGTTAAAATTGTGGATTATGATTATTATTTTATCTTCTAACTGCATTGAAATATAGCCATTGTACATTTGGTTGGAGAGTCAATTAGCACAATCAGAGGAATATATTTTCTATGTCAATGGTTTCTGCCATTCAACTAGGGTCTCTAGAGTTTCCTCCCTCCCCCATACTACTATATATTTTATGTACTTAAATAGCTTTCCTACTCTTCCCACTGCATTCAAGCATGAAGCATGGGCTGTTTAGCAAAGTCTTTAAGAGGCTCAGATGTTCTGTCCACTAGAGCAAGGAGTCTTAACAGGTGATCCTTTAAAAAATTACATCTTTATCTTTGCTAATTTCTAACTGAAATTTAGCATTTTCTTCAATTATTTAAAAACAGTATTCTGAGAAGGGTCCCATGGCTTTACCAGGCTGCAAAAGGGATGCATGATACACCAAAAAGGTTAAGAATTCTGCCGTAGAGGATGTTCAAGTTTGGAAAAACAGAGCCTCTCATGACATAATAAAGGATTTTATCTAATTTTGAGGGAAAACCTGTACATCTCATTTTCCTTCATTCCGAAAGAAATCAGAACCATGTTCCACCTTTATCTTTGAAGGGTTGTCCCCAAAAGTTCGTATTTGGTTTTCAAGAGTAAAAATATTTAGCATCTTCCCTCAAATGAGCATGTATACTTAATTTTCCTTAAATCAAAGAGCCACATCATAACACATCGCGCAAATCGAACAATGGCCGTTACTGTATTGCCACTACTTTTAACAAGGCAAGTTTACTTCTGGGGCTTTGGTCGGATGGTATTATGATTTGTATGGTTCATGGTGATGATGGAAATCTAGACTGGCCCAAAGAGTGATGGGGTACTAGACCAAGTCAAACTAGATAATGACATTCAGAGAAAGGGCTATTCTTGAGGTGGGATAGCGAAGTCTGACCTCAGTGTGATGGAGACCAGTGGGCCTTCTGTGTTCCCTATCCATACGCAGTGACATTGCCTGAAATCTGCCTCTGTTTCCTAGAGTCTTTGGATTTAGAGTTGGAGGTCATTTTAGACACACCTCACATTTATGTAGTGCGTTAGGGTTGTCGGTTGTTTTTACTTTATTTTGTTTGTTTTGCTTTAAGTTTTGCAGCCTGATTTTCTCACCGTACCTGGAAGGTGAGCAGGGCAAATATTGTTATGATACCCGTTCTACAGACGAGGAAACTAGTAGCCTGAAGGGTTAAGTAACTCGTCCAAGGTAACAAACTGACTCCAAATCCAATGATCTTTCCACATCCCATCTCTGATTCTTCTACTATTTAAGAGAGCAAAAATCGTCATGGGAAAGTTTATCACTGAGAAAAGGAGAAAATTCCCAGCTCACGAATGACCCAGTGCATGGGGTTAATTTCATTAGCTACGCAGGTCCTCCCTATCTTGCTGAGTAGCAAGTTGTAGTCCGGGATGCTCTGGGGAAACAGCAATGGGGCAGCGGCTGAGGATGACTTTGAGAAAGACGACCCCGAAGCTCCAACAAGGAAAAGAATTTGCAAAAGAAAAAAAAAAGTGACAGAAGCTGTTCATTCTAAGGCTGAGGGTTGTATTTTTTTTTTCCTCCCAAAATCTTGCCGGCTTCACATTTTCATGCACCAAAGCGATGCCAAAAATATTGCTGCAACCCTTACCTGACAGTCTTTCAGCATCTCACTCACGAGTGAGCGCGGGGGCGGGAGGGGGGCGGCTAGGGAGGAGCGGGCGGAGCAGCCCAGGAGGCTGCAGCGGCCGCTGCCCCTGCGGGTCGCTTAGGTCGGCTTCTCCTCCGGCCCGGGAGTGCTTTGGGTCTAGAGCTCCAGCAGCCAGTCACTCCCTGCGCACGCGCGCTGCTCCTCCGCCCGACTCCACTACAGTTCCTCCCCACCCCCTCCCGCAAGTCTTTAGGAGCGCCAAGAGAAGTCGGGGTGAGCGGGCGGGGGCAGTGGAGGCGGGGGGGAGGAGGGGGAGGGGGAGGGGGAAAGGGGCTCCTGACCACGTGACCTTCCCCAAGATGGCGGCGCCCAGAGGTGTCCACCTGGTCCTCAGTAGAGGTAAGAGCCTGGGACGGACTGAAGCGTGTGTGTGCACACAGACGCACGCGCGCGCACACACATCACACTCACACTCACGCACGCATACACACACACACACATACACACACAGTATATGTCGGTGCCTTAGCGCGCACGCGCAAGAGTTACAAGTTGACAGATTGACTAGGACATATAGACATATTTACACACCTGCATCCTGGCTAGGTCATGCCTCCCTCTCTCTCTCTCTCTCTCTCTCTCTCTCTCTCTCTCTCTCTCTCTCTCTCTCTCTCTCTCTCTCTCTCTCTCTCTCTTTCTCTCTCTCTTTCCCTCTCCCTTTCCCTCCCTCCCCATCCTCCTCCCCCTTTCCCTCCCTCTTCCCCAGCTCTTCCCCTCCACACTTTCCCTCTCCCTCTTACTCTCTCTTTCCCTCTCCGTCTCCCTCTCTCTCTCCCTCTCTCCCTCTCTCTCCTGGCCCTAACCCCCCCCCCCCACTTTCCCTTTCTCCATCCCTCTCTTCCATATTCCCCTCCCTCCCAAATCTCTTCATCCTACCAGCAGTTACTACTTCAGATTCTGTGTACATTTCATTTATTGTTTTCCCTCCTTAATTATATGCTAAGACTTGGGGAAATGCTGCTTCAGAGATTTCTGCTGGTGTCAGAGTGTAGTTTAAGTTGTGGCCATTCAGCATACTAGCATTCATAACCGTTTTTATGACCATCCTCACAAATAAGAGGAATACGTAGAGTGGAAGCTGGATTTTCCCATACAGTGGAAAAAGTGCTAGATTTGGAGGTAGAGGACCTGGGTTCAAATCTTGCCTCTCCTGCCCAGTATGTGCCAGGAATCCTACTAAGCTCTTGGGGGACAAAGATGGGCAAAAACTAGTACCTGCTCTCAAGGAGCTCATAGTGTAATGGGGAGATAACATGCAAGCAACTATCGGCAAACAAGATATGTATGGAATAAGTTGGAAATAACCAGCAGAAGAAAGACACTAGAATTAAGGAGGAATAGCAGAAGACAGAGAATGGGGAGGGAGAGCATTCCAAGCACAGGGGGTCAGCTAGGTCAAATGCAGAGAGTGTCACATGAGAGGAGCAGCAAGGAATCTGGTGTCACTGAATTTCAGACCCTGTGGTAGGTAGGGAGTAAAACGTAAGAAGACCGGAAGAGGGTTATAGGTGCAGGTTATGAAGGGTTTTGAAATGGCAAACAGGATTTTTAAAAAATATTTGAACCTGGAGGTAATAGGGAACCACTAGTGTATATTTACTGGGGGGGTGGGGGGAGCATGGTAGAGGGTTTAGTAGAAACTTGGGTTCCAGTACTTGTTTTCTCATTTACCAAATATATATGTTCATATTTGTGTGCCTCATTTCCTCATCTATAAATTGAGGGGGGTTGAACTTTCTACTCTCAATGCTATTAAATGGATTTTAGAATGTTTTCATGAGAGTAAGATGATACATCCTTATTCTTCTTAATCAGGGAAATGTGTTAGAATCATATTAGCTTCCTAGGTTTTGGCGACAAGTACGGTTGTTCCAAGTGTGGGGAACTCGGTACTTTGAGTCAGGACACGACTGGACAGAGAGGCAGTACTGCTCTAGCATATATACAAATGAAGAGGTAAATTGGAGAAGGAGACTGGTTGAAGGGATCCCTCTTCAGACTTCAGAGTAAGGAATGGAGATTTGCTGCAGAGGTCTGTGAGGAGCCGTTGGAGGTTTTTAAGAATGAATGAAAGAAAAAGCATCAAGCCCCTAGTTTGTGCCAAGCAAGGCTGGGGATTGGGACTAGGTCAGTGCTTTCATTGGTGCAGGGATCTCCTGGATAAGGAGTAGTCTTTGAAAGTTACACACCTAAATGTGTCAGGAGCAGAACTTAAACCCTAGAAGCAGGACTTCCTGGCCTTGAACCCAGTTCAAACCATGCTGCTTCTGAAGTGCTGGGGATATAAGTTTAAAAAGGGACAATTCTTACCCTCAACGAACTCACGTTCTAGTCAGAGGAGACAATACATGTAGGAAGGACCAGCTACAGGGCAGATGGAAAAGCCTGGTGGTTCTTAGGTGTTTGTGGTAGGGCTGATGACAAGGCCCAGGGCTCTTTAAGATGGCTTTGTTGTTGTTCAGTCATTTCTGACTCTCTGTGATCCCTTTTGGTGTTTTCTTGACAGAGATACTGGAGTAGTTTGTCATATCCTTCTCCAGATCATTTTACAGATGAGGAACTAAGACAAACAGGGTTGTTACTTACCCAATGTCACATAGGTAGTAAGTGTCTGAGGCCAGATTTGAACTCTGGTCTTCCTGACTGCAGGTCCAGGGCTGTATCCGCTGTACCACCTAGCTGCACTTTAGCAGATCACAAAGCAGTCCCCGGGGGTCTGAAGGATATAGCAGCAGAATAATTAAGAGAAAGAATGTGAGAGGTTAATAGTGGAAAGTATTTACACTTAGGAGAGCTAGATTTGAATCTGGGCTCTCCATCCTGTACTCTTAACCCACATAGTCATAACCCTAGTTCAGGTCCTCATCATTGATCTCCTACATTCTTGCAATGGCCTCCAATTGATCTCCCTGTTTCAAACCTCTGTCCACTCTAATACATCCTCCACATACCTGCTAAAGTGATTTTTCCTAAAGCAGAGAGGTCTGAATGTATCATTCCCCTATTCACTAAACTTCAGTTCCCGGATCAAATCAAACTCCTCTGTTTGGCTTTTAAAGCTCCTCCTTATCTGGCTTCTTCTTACCTTTCCAACCATATCATATTACTTTCCTTCATATACACTACGGTCTAGTCAAATTGGCCATTTTGCTTCTCATATACAGCATTTTCTCTGCCAGAGTCTGTCCTGAATACCTGTAATGTACTACCCTCTGACTTTTGCCTCTTAGAATCCTTCCTTTCCTTCACATCTTAACTCAGATGCCACTTTCTACACAATCCTTTTCATTCTCCATAGTGCCCAGATCCTAGTTCCTCAATCACTTCCCCCAACTATCTTGTATCTAATTCATCTGCTTTGTACATGGGGCAGAGAGGTGGTGCCAGGTCTGGAATCAGGAAGACTCATCTTCATGAGTTCAAATCTGGCCTCAGACACTTACTAGCTGTGTGCCCCTGAGCAAGTCACTTAACCCTCTTTGTCTTCTGTAAAATGAGCTGGACAAGGAAATGGCAAACCACTCCAGTATCTTTGCCAAGAAAACTCTAAATGGAGTCACAAAGAGTCAGATATGACCGAACTCCAAAATATCTGCACATTGTCATCTCCAGCTAGATTGTAGACTTCTCAGGAGCAGAGACTTTCACATTTGTTTTCTTGTCTCCAGTGCCTGGCACATAATACGTGTTTAATAACTTCTTGTTTATTGATTGATTGATTTATTAGTTGATGATTACCACTCCAGCCAAGTCACTTAATCTTTCAAAAACTCGGGTTTCAGTTCCATAAGATGAGCACAAAATGTCTTGCCCTAACTACCTCTCTTTGTTACTGTAAAGAAAATGGTTTTTTAAACTTTAGTTATTGTTGTTATTTAGACATTTTTCTAAATTGATTAGAAGGGAGATGAACAAGAGCAATGAACGCTGACTTAAAGGTGACTGTGAGTGAGAGTGTCTGGACTAGACTGTCCTGGACCAGGAGTGAAGAGGCCTAGGTTCTTTTTTCCAGATCTACTATATTACTATAAGAAAATCAGTTTTCTGTTTCCTCATCTGCCAAGCAGCTAATTATTCCTGATATATCTATCTTACAGGGCTGCTGTGAGGATCAAGTTAGATCTTAAATTTAAAAATATTTTCAATACTTCCAAGTATTATGTACTTTACACATATAAGGTTTATACAAAGTATAGGCAAAGCATACTTTACAAATATAAAACATTATAGTCCAAGCAGGAGTGATCAGGACCCAGATCAGAAACTTAGTGTTAGAATGCAGCATGGAACAGTGGGAAAAGCATGGAGTCTTGAGTCATAGGATCTAGGTTCGAAGTCTAGCTCTGCTGCTTATTAGTTATGTGACTTTGGACAAATCAGTCCACTTCTGTAGGTGTCATTTTCCTTATCTGTAAAAGGAGAGAGTTGTACTAGATAGATTCAAAGGTCTTCTCCAGCTTTTAACTTGT
Organism: Trichosurus vulpecula; assembly: GCF_011100635.1. NCBI lineage: Eukaryota > Metazoa > Chordata > Mammalia > Diprotodontia > Phalangeridae > Trichosurus > Trichosurus vulpecula. Next base: position 225,981,765 of record NC_050574.1, read on the forward strand.
GAAAGTAAAAATGGAAAGGAAGTACTAGGGAAGTAGAAATTGCTGACTGAGTGAAATCAAAACTGGATGTAAGGACAAACAAGATATAAGCACCTCTTATAAGGCTAGAATAATAATAATAATAGTAACTTGAATTTTATACTATAGTTTAGCATGATGTAAGGGATAACGTGATATAAGGGATTTTAGGAAAGGGATGAAATTCAGATGCTAAAATGAATTGGGGATGAAGAGGGTCCAGGGAGAGTTTTATGGCATAGCTTTCGTTGTTGTTAAGTCATTTCTGTTGTGTCCAACTCTTTGTGACCCCACTTGGGGTTTTCTTGGCAAAGATACTGGAGTGGTTTGCCATTTCCTTCTCCAGCTCATTTTACCAATGAGGAAACTGAGGCAAACAGGGTTAAGTGACTTGCCCAGGGTCATATAGCTAGTAAGTATTTGAGATCACATTTGAACTCAGGTCTTCCTGACTCCAGGCCTGGTTCTGTATCCACTGCACCACCTAACTTCCCATATAGCTCTGGTTGTTTGGTGGTTGTTGTTAAGTAGTTTCAATCGGGTCTAACTCGCCATGGCCCCATTTGTAGGAAAGCATTGAAGGAGTAAGAGAAATGCTACCATCTCTTTGCAGGGGACAGTTATTTTGGTAGAGTCCCAGGCTGTCTTCACGTTGCCCAGCAGCATGCTACTTGGCAATTTTTCCCTTTGCCTGTCAGTATGTCCTCAGAGAAGTCAAACTAACTTTAACATTAGGCTAACCCAGGTATAGTCAGGAAAGCAAATCTGCTGCAAAATTGTATAATTACATAGTACAGTGTCAGATAAAATAATAATAAAAATTCACATTTATGTAACACTTTAAAATTTCCAGAGTGCTTTCCTTACAGGAAGCCTGAAAGGTAGGTAGTGCAGGAATCATTATCCCCAATTTGTTGACGGGAAACAGGCTCATAAATGACTTTTTCAGGGTCGCATAGCTAGTAAGTGCCTAAGTCAGAATTCAGTGTCACATAGCTAGTAAGTGCCTAAGTCAGAATTCAGGCTCAGATCTTCTGACTTCAAATACAGCAGTCTTTCTGATAGCCACACTGCTTCAGAATTATCTGTTGTTTTGGATAATTTGTGCTGGTGTTCTTTTCCACTAAGAGAGAATCAAGGGTTGATTCCAATTGCCTGATAGTATGAGGCAGTTTTAATAAGGTGTCATATATATGTTATATGTACTTCTGTTGAAAGGCAGGTAATACGAATGTAGCATAATCATTGTCATTTATTGAATAGAATCCAGATCTGACATGACCTGTGGTTATACAAATTCAAATGTGCTTTGAGTCAAATCATGTCCCTGAAAACAACTCATGCACTTCTGTGCCATCTGTAGCAGGGTTAGCTCATGAGGCTAGTGTTAGCCAATCTATCAATCAACAGGCATTTCTTAAGTTGGCTGTTTTGTGTGCCAGGCACTGGGCTAAGAGCTGATGATAGGACAAACATAAAACTGTCCTTGCCCTCAGGGAGCTTAAGAATGTAATGTAATATCACTACTAGGTCTGTTTCCAAAGATCATTAGGGAAAAAAGAAAGGAACCTATGTGTTCTAAAATGTTTATAGCCACTCTCTTTGTGGTGGCAAAGAACTGGAAACTTCAGGGATGCCCATTAAATGGGGAATGGCCGAACAAGTTGTAGTATATGATTGTGATGGCATACTACTGTGCTGTAAGAAATGATGAGCTCAATGATCTTAGGGAAAGACTTCCATGCAATAATGGAGAGTGAAATGAGCAGAATTAAGAGAACATTGTATGCAGTAACAGCAATATTGTTTTAAGAACTACTTTCAGTGAGTAAATTATTTTGACTACTTTAAATACCGACATTAACTATAAGGGACATATGAAGGAAGACACAATCTACATCCAGAGAAAGAACTGATAAATAGAAGTATTGTAGAATAATTTTATGTACATATACCTGTTTGTGTCTAATGGTAGTCATTTGAGGGGAGATGGGAGAAGGAAGACTTAGAAATACTGAAAACCAAAGGAGAGATTAATAAAATTGAAATCCAGAAAACTATTGAACTAATAAATAAAACTAAGAGCTGGCTTTATGAAAAAAAAAACAATAAAAATGATAAACTTTTGGTGAATTTGATTAAAAAAAAAGAAAGAAAAAAACCAGATTAGCAGTATCAAAAATGAAAAGGGTGAATTTACCTCCAAATGAAGAAGAAATTGAAGGAATAATTAGGAATTATTTTGCCCAATTGTATGCTCATAAATTTGATAATGTTAGGGAAATGGATGAATATTTACAAAAATATAAATTGCCCAGATTAACAAAAGAGGAAGTAAAATGCTTAAATAACCTGATCTCAGAAAAAGAAATCAAGCCATCAGTGAACATCCCTAGGAAAAAATCTCCAGGGCCAGATGGTTTTACATGTGAATTCTATCAAACATTTAAAAAACAATTAATTCCCATACTTTATAGACTATTTGAGAAAATAGGCAAAGAAGGAGTCCTACCAAATTCTTTTTATGACACAAATATGGTACTAATTCCTAAACCAGGAAGAGCCAAAATAGAGAAAGAAAATTATAGACCAGTTTCCCTAATGAATGTTGATGCAAAAATTTAAATAAAATATTAACAAAAAGATTATAGCAACCCATCACAAGGATAATACACTATGACCAGGTAGGATTTATTCCAGGAATGCAAGACTGGTTCATTATTAGGAAAACTATCAGCATAATTGATATCAACAACAAAATCAGCGGAAACCACATGATTATCTCAAAAGATGCAGAAAAAGCAAAAGATAAAATACAACACCCATTCCTATTAAAAACACTAGAAAACATAGTAATAAATGGAGTCTTCCTTAAAATCATCTAGAACCCTCAGCAAGCATTATATGTAATGGGAATAAGCTAGATGCATTTCTAATAAGATCGCATGTGAAACAAGGATGTCCATTATCACCCCTATTATACAATTTGGTGCTTGAAATGTTAGCTTTAGGAATAAAAGAAGAAAAAGAAATTGAAGAAATTAGAATAGGCAAAGAAGAAATTAAGTTATCACTCTTTGCAGATGATATGATGATTTACTTAGAGAATCCTGAAGAATCAGGTAAAAAACTACTTGAAATAATAAAAAACCTTAGCAAAGCAGAATGATATAAAATAAACACACATAAATCCATAGCATTCCTATATAATACTAACAAAGTCCAACAGAAAGAGATAGAAAGAGAAATTCCATTTAAATTTACTGTAGATACTATAAAATATTTGGAAGTCTACCTGCCAAGACAAACCCAGGAAACATGAACACAATTACAAAACACTTCTCATGCAAATAAAGTCAGATCTAAATAAATGGAAAAACATCAGTTGCTCATGGGTAGGCCAAGCTAATATAATAAAAATGACAATTCTACCTAAATTAATTTACTTATTTAGTTCCATGCCAATCAAACTACCAAAAAAGTATTTTATAGAGCTAGATAAAATAATAACAAAATGCATCTGGAAGAACAAAAGATCCAGACTATCAAGGGAATTAATGAAAAAAAATGCTAGGGAAGGAGGCCCAGCTATACCAGATATTAAACTGTATTATAAAGCAGCAATCATCAAAACCACTTGATACTGGCTAAGAAATAGAGTGGCAGGTCAGTGGAATAGGTTAGGTATATAAGATGCAGTAGTCAACGAATATAGTAATCTACTCTTTGATAAACCCAAAGAAGCCAGCTTCTGGGATAAGAACTCACTATTTCACAAAAACTGCAGGGAAAACTGGAAAATGGTATGGCAGAAATTAGGCATAGACCAATATCTTACTCCATATACCAAAATAAAGTCAAAATTCATAACTTAGATATAAAGGCTGATACTATAAGCAATTTGGTAGAGAAGGGAATAGTTTACCTGTCAGACTTATGGAGAAGGGAAGAATTTATGACTAAACAAGAGATAGAGAGCGTTACAAAATGCAAAATGGATAATTTTGATTATGTTAAATTGAAAAGTTTTTGCACAAACAAAGCCAGTGCAACCAAGATTAGGAGGGAAGCAGAAAATTGGGAAAGAATTTTTACAATCAGTATCTCTAACAAAGGCCTCATCTCTGAAATATACAGGGAACTAAGTCAGATTTATAAGAATACAAGTCATTCCCTAGTTGATAAATGGTCAAAGGATGTGAACAGTCAGTTTTCAGAGGAAGAATTTAAAGATATCTATAGTCACGTGAAAAAATGCTCTAAATCACTATTGATTAGAGAAATGCAAATCAAAACAACTCTCAGGTACCACATCTCTCCTCTAACAGGTCAAAACAGGAAAATGATAAATGATGGAGAAGATGTTGGAAAAATTGAAACACTATTGCATTGTTGGTGGAATTGTGAACTGATCCAACCATTCTGGAGAGCAATTTGGAACTATGCTCAAAGGGCTATAAAACTGTGCATACTCTTTGACCCAGCAGTACCACTTCTAGGTCTGTATCCCAAAGAGATCACACAAGAAGGAAAAGGACCCATATGTACAAAAATATTTATAGCAGCTCTTTTTGTGGTGGCAAAGAATTGGAAATCAAGGGGATGTCCATCAGTTGGGGAATGGCTAAACAAATTGTGGTATATGAATGTAATGGAATACTATTGTGCTATAAGAAATGAGGAGCCGATGGACTTCTTAAGAACCTGGAGAGACGTATATGATTTGATGATGAGTGAAGGCAGCAGAACCAGGAGAACATTGTGCACAAACACAGACACGTTTCTTCTGTGATGACTTTGATAGACTTGGCTCTTCTCAACAATGCAAAGTTCTAAGACAGCTCCAAAAGCCTGATGATGGAAAAGGCTATCCACATCCAGAGAAAGAATAAAGGAGTCTGAATGCACATTGAAGCAAACTATTTACTCTCTCTGTTTTATTTTATCTTTGGTTTTGTTATATCTTGCTCATGGTTCATTTTTTTGGTTGTAATTCTTCTTTACAACTTGATTATTGGGAAAATAAGTTTAATATGAAGGTATATGTAGAACTTATATCAGATTATATGCCATCTGGTGGGAAAATGGGGAGGAGAGAGAGGGGGAGAAAATTTGGAGTTCAAAAACTTGTGGAACTTAGTGTTGTAAACTGAAAAAAATTTTTTTAAATAATTAATTTTTAAGAAAAATAGAAATTTACCTGTTTATTGTATATTTGAAAAGAACAGCAAGTTATACATAGATTTTCAGTTTCATGTGCAGCCATATATTTTTTTTTTACTATACTATGTTATGGAAATGCTTGTTTTATTTCATAAATTAAAAAGGAATGTAATGGGAAAGACAGATTGTAATGCAAATAAATATATAAAAATGTACAAGACCTATGAAAATGAAATTCCCTTGGAAGAGGTGTCACTAGGACCTGGGGGAAGCAGGAAAGGTTTCTCACACTAGGTAGTATTTGATCTGAGACTTGAAGGAACCCAGGGATTCCAGGAATAGGAGGTGAAAGAGAAGAGCATTCTAGGGTTGGGGACAGCCAGTACAAAAAAGCCAGGGTATAAGGACTATACACTCAAGCTTATATTTATATTTTTGGAAGGGGGAGGGTAACATAATCATACCAGTTTTTCAGAGGATGGATTAGATTGGGAAGAGTCTTGAGGGAAGGAGACCAATTAGAAGACTATTGCAATAGTCTTAATGAGAGTCAGTTTTAATTAGGGTGGTGGTTAGGGTAACAAGAGGGAAGTGATTGTATCCAGGAGATGTTGTGGAGGTAGAAACAAGATTTGGCAAATGATTAGATATTTGGGGTTAGCAAGAGTGAGGAATCAAGGATGACACCAAGGTTGTAAATCTGAGTTGCTGGAGGATGGTAGTGTCCTGACCTAAACAGTAATGAGGAAGTTCAGAAGAACAATGGGTTTGGGAGGGGGTGCTGGGGAAGATAACAAATTCCATTGTTAAACATGTTGAATTTGAGATGCTTATTAAGCACCTACTGTGTGTCAGTCACTGTGCTAAGTCCTGGGAATACAAAGAAAGGCAAAAGATTGCTCTCAAGGAACTCACAGTTTAATGGAGGAGACAACATGCAAACAATGCTGTACAGACAAGCTGTATACAAGATAAATTTGAAATAATAATTAGAGGGAAGGCACTAGAATTAAGGGGGATTGGGGAAGGCTTCCTGTAGAAGGTAGGATTTTAGCTTGGGACTTGAAGGGAAGCCAGTAGCTGGAGATAAGGGGAGAGAGCATTTCCGGCATGGGGGACAGCCAGAGAAAATGCAGTGAGTCAGGAGATAGAGTGTCTTGTTTGAGGGAGTGTAAGGTATAAGAAGACTGGACACTGAAGTTTAAAGGACAAACACAAGATTTCATATGTGATCCTGAGGGTGATAGAGAGCCCTGGAATTTATTGACCAGAGAGGTGACATGGTTGTCTGTACTTAAGGAAGATGATTTTGATAGATAGCTAAGGAATAGACAGACTGGAGCATCTTGGGTTGCTGATTTTTTTTGATGATTCAACATTTGACAGTATCTTCAAGGGTAGAGAAAACAACAAGGGTTGAAAAGGTTGAAAAAGGGTAAAGCAGACCTTACCTTTGAGGACTTGTCCTACACTTATGGCAGTTTTCTTATATGTAGTATGTTTCTTGGGTAGTTCTATTTTTCGTGGTCTGTTCCTTATCCTTCATTTGCTAAAAGACTGTGGAAAGATTAGAGAGAGGGAAGGTATATAGGATGAATGATGGGAGCAAAATGGTTGCAGATAGAAGTGGTATTTTCTGAGATGAATTTAGGAAATTCTTATTGGTACTTAATGCTGGAGTGGAAGATTGTAGGGTGAGAAAGGAATGAATGTTCTTCAGAGCTTTTAGCAATTTGGGGCTAATACTAATAGGCATCAGCATTATAGAAAGGCACTCAATTCCCAGGGCAGTGGGATTTCCAGATCTTGTACTTGGAACATAGTTTGTGCATATCTATTTGGGAGTATTTGTCACCTAAAATAAAATGATGATTTTTAGAGAGTATGTTGATTATTTTCAGAAAATAAGCAATGCCTAATTTTCAATGAGAATACTAAAGATCCATATAGTGAACCTAATCATGAAAATCACCATGTGACTTTCACATCCTGATCCCAGATTCTGGAGCTTGGACTTGGAATCTTGCAACTGAATGTGAACTGAAAAAGGATTGTATAAGTGAAAAAAAGAAATAGAAGAAATTATTTACTTTAGATATAAATAAAGCAGAGAGAGAGAAGAGAGGAGAGAAAGTGTGAAGAAAGATGAAGTTTGAAATTTAGCTTAAGTATTTCATGCAAGATATTTTCCCTTGCATTTTTAAGAAATAAACTTTAGTTAAAAAAACATAAAACAAAATTTCAGTAAGTATGGTGTTGAAAAAAACTTTATTTTTTTTGCTGTGCTATAAGTGTCACATAACCAAATAACATTAAAACCTTCATAGTCTCTTCAATTGAGAAATGTGCAAAAATGTTTATCTATCTTGCTAGCATCAGTTGCCACCAGATGCCAGGGTCAGTCTGGGAACACAATAAAGCACAGTAGAAAATCATAGAATGACTGGTGCCATGTGAACTCTACCTCTTCTTGTTCTCAGCAGAAAAAAGGGGGGGACAGCTACTTTGACCAAAGAAACAAATGATGCTGAGCACCACCTCATTGATCTGTGTTCCTTCATGTAATGGAACAACATATGATATCTATTTAGGATCTTGGGACAAAATAATTGTCACATAGGCAGCTCTTAATTATTTGCACCAAAGCAAAGAAGAATTAGTTTTATCTAATAGAAAACCCCAGAAAATTTATTCACTTAGTTTGGAACTTTAGCTGATCCAGAGATCAGAACTATAACTTCAGTCAATCTTAATGCTATAATTAGGAGGGAAGTATGTATCATTCTTGGGCCAGGAACCCATCCAGTCTTTCTGAAGGGCATGGTGGGATACTATGTATAGATATCCACCAATAAGCAGATGTAATAATGGCTTATAAAGTTGGGTAAAGCATAACTTCTAAAAGCCTGTCCCAATACTCTGGTGTGAGCGGTGCATGCGTGTGTGCGTGCGTGCGTGCGTGCATGCGTGTGTGTGTGTGTGTGTGTGTATTCTTTTTTTTTGGGTGGGGGGTGCGGGTAAGGGAAGCTAGAGGAAACTGTTTGAGGGTCCCATGATGACATGCTTTGACTGCCTATCCTGAATTTTAAGGAAAAGGCAGCCATGCAGTATTTTTGCTTCAGAATGGACAGACACTATGAGCAGTATGCTGGATGGATTGATTCATTATTGGAAAATCAGAGACACCAGTGATAAGGCTTTTGAAATAGTTCAAGGATGAACTCCAAGTGGCAAAATGAAAAGAACAGTAAAGATGACAAAACTTAGCAACTGGTTAAGACTGAGAGAAAGAGGAGAGTCAAAGCTGATTCTTGAGGCTTTGTGCCCAGTGCCTGGGGAAATGATGGCACCGTTAGTAGAAAAAGGGAAGTCAGAAAGGAGATACCTGGGGAAGAATGTGATCATGAATTCAGTTTTCAATATATAAGTAAAAAATGTTCTTCACCTTAAAGTCAGTGTAATTTTTACTTGGAGGGGGGAAGGCAGGGCAATTGGGGTTAAGTGACTTGCCCAAGGTCACACAGCTAGTAAGTGTGTCAAGTGTCTGGGGCTGGATTTGAACTCAGGTCCCCCTGACTCCAGGACCGGTGCTCTATTCGCTGCACCACCTAGCTGCCCCATTTTTTTTTAAAAGCTCACTTTGTGCACACTAGACCACTGACCCTGGAGTTGGGAGGACCTGAGTTCAAATATGACCTCAGACACTTGACACACTTACTAGCTGTGTGACCTTGGGCAAGTCACTTAACCCCAATTACCCTGCCTTCGCCCCTCCAAAAAAAAAGCTCACTTTAAGGTTTACAAAGTATGTTTCTCACAACAGCTCTGTGAGTGTAGGTAGTATAAGTATTATCTCCATTTTACGGGTGAAGAAATTGCAGTTCCAGTAACTGAAGGAACTTGTCCATGGTCACACAGTTAATTAGTTTAGAACTGAGATCTGAGCCCAAGTTTCCTTGCTCCTTTCTCTTTTTTTTTTTGAATTTAATTTATTTAATATATTTAGTTTTCAGCATTGATTTTCACAAGAGTTTGAATTACAAATTTTCTCCCCATTTCTACCCTCCCCCCCACTCCAAGATGGCGTATATTCTGGTTGCCCTGTTCCCTAGTCAGCCCTCCCTTCTGTCACCCCACTCCCCTCCCATCCCCTTTTCCCTTCCTTTCTTGTAGGACAAGATAAATTTCTGCGCCCCATTGCCTGTGTATCTTATTTTCTAGTTGCATGCAAAAACTTTTTTTTTTGTTTTTGAACATCTGTTTTTAAAACTTTGAGTTCCAAATTCTCTCCCCTCTTCCCTCCCCACCCACCCTCCCTAAGAAGTAAAGTAATTCAACATAGGCCACATGTGTATCATTATGTATAACCCTTCCACAATACTCATGTTGTGAAAGACTAACTATATTTTGCTCCTTCCTAACCTATCTCCCTTTATCCAATTTTCTCCCTTGACCCTGTCCCTTTTTGAAAGTGTTTGTTTTTGATTACCTCCTCCCCCATCTGCCCTCCCTTCTATCATCCCCCCTTTTTTATCTTCTTCCTCCTTCTTTCCTATGGGTAAGATACCCAATTGAGTGTGTATGGTATTCTCTCCTCAGGTCAAATCTGATGAGAGCAAGATTCACTCATTCCCCCTCACCTGCCTTCTCTTCTCTTCCTACAGAACTTCTTTTTCTTGCCACTTTTATGCAAGATAATTTACCCCATTCTATCTCTCCCTTTCTCCCTCTCTCAATATATTCCTTTCTCATCCCTTAATTGGATTTTATTTCTTTTAGATATCATCCCTTCATCTTCAACTCACTCTGTGCCCTCTCTCTCTCTCTCTCTCTCTCTCTCTCTATATATATATATATATATATATATATACACACACATACATACATATATACATACACACACATATACATATATATACACATACACACACACACACACACACACACACTATATATATATATATATATATATATATATATATATATATATATAATATGCATATTCCCTTCAGCTACCCTAATACTGAGGTCTCATGAATCAAACACATCATCTTTAAAACAGTTCAACTTTAGTAAGTCCCTTGCAATTTCTTTTTCTTGTTCTTTTTCTTGATTACCTTTTCATGCTTCTCTTGATTCTTGTGTTTGAAAGTCAAATTTTCTATTCAGCTCTGGTCTTTTCACTGAGAAAGCTTGAAAGTCCTCTATTTTATTGAAAGTCCATATTTTGTCTTGGAGCATGATACTCAGTTTTGCTGGGTAGGTGATTCTTGGTTTTAATCCTAGCTCCATTGACCTCCGGAATATCGTATTCCAAGCCCTTCAATCCCTTAATGTGGAAGCTGCTAGATCCTGTGTAATCCTAATTGTTTTCCCAGAATATTCAAATTGTTTCTTTCTGGCTGCTTGCAGTATTTTCTCCTTGACCTGGGAGCTCTGGAATTTGGCAACAATATTCCTAGGGGTTTTCTTTTTGGGACCTTTTTGAGGAGGCGATCTGTGGATTCTTTCAATTTCTATTTTACCCTCTGGCTCTAGAATATCAGGGTAGTTCTCCTTGATAATTTCTTGAAAGATGATATCTAGGCTCTTTTTTTGATCATGGCTTTCAGGTAGTCTAATAATTTTAAAATTATCTCTGCTGGATCTATTTTCCAGGTCAATGGTTTTTCCAATGAGATATTTCACATTGTCTTCCATTTTTTCATTCCTTTGGTTCTGTTTTATAATATCTTGATTTCTTATCAAGTCACTAGCTTCTACTTGCTCCAATCTCATTTTTAAGGTAGTATTTTCTTCAGTGGTCTTTTGGACCTCCTTTTCCATTTGGCTAATTCTGCCTTTCAAGGCATTCTTCTCCTCATTGGCTTTTTGGAGCTCTTTTGCCATTTGAGTTAGTCTATTTTTAAGGTGTTGTTTTCTTCAGTATATTTTTCAGTATTTTTTTGGGTCTCCTTTAGCAAGTAATTGGCTTTTTTTTCATGATTTTCTGGTATCATTCTCATTTCTCTTCCCAATTTTTCCTCTACTTCTCTAACTTGCTTTTCCAAATCCTTTTTGAGCTCTTCCATGGCCTGAGACCAGTTCATGTTTTTCTTGGAGGCTTTTGATGTAGGCTCTTTGACTTTGTTGACTTCTTCTGGTTGTATGTTTTGGTCTTCTTTGTCACCAAAGAAAGATTCCAAAGTCTGAGACTGAATTTTCGCTGCGTGGCCGTGTTCCCAGCCAACTTACTTGACCCTTGAGTTTTTCGTCGGGGTATGACTGCTTGCAGAGTAAAGAGTACTTTGTTCCAAGCTTGAGGGGAGGCGCCATTGATTTCAGAGCTATTTCTATACAGCCAGCTCTGCCACACCAGTGCTTCTCCTCCCCCAAGAACCACCAACCTGGACCTGACTCAGATCTTAAGCTGGCTCTGCACTCCAGCTCTGATCAGCCACTTAATTCCTCCCACCATTGGGCCTGGGCCCAGAAGCAACTGCAGCTGTAGTTCTGTAGCTGCACCACCTCCGCCTGCCCCCAAAGTGGTGGCCGAACCACGAACTCCTTTCACTCTGTCCCCCGCAGCTTTTCCCACTAACCTTCTCTGTTGTCTTTGGTGTTTGTGTTTTGAGAAGTCTGGTAACTGCCACAGCTCACTGATTCAGGGCACTAGGGCCTGTTTCACCCAGCTCCTGGTCTGGTTGGTCCTGCTGCTGCCCACACTGGGCTCTGCTCCCCTCCGCTCACAGCTCCGTGTACGATAGACCTCATCCAGCGACCATCCAGGCTGTCCTGGGCTGGATCCCTGCTTCCCTCTGCTATGTTGTGGGTTCTGCAATTCTAGAATTTGTTCAGAGCCATTTTTTATAGGTTTTTGGAGGGACCTGGTGGGGAGCTCAAGCAAGTCCCTGCTTTCCAGCTGCCATCTTGGCTCTGCCCCCACCCCTTTCTTTATTTAACGTTATATGCTTTCTACTGTTCTCCCCCCCCCCCACACACACACACTGCCCTTCATAAGTAGAAGTCATGAAACACTGAGAATGGAGGTGTCCTTTAAACACTTGAAAGTATAGGACTGATGAACAAGTTTGGGGGATAAACCATATGCTCCATATGGGGAGTTTTCAGTTTGAGAATTATTTACAAGGAGGTGATAGGTTGGGTTTTTCCACTTGATAAGTTTTATTGTTGCCTTTTGTTTTAAAATCATAGTGATTTCCAGATGAGCTCCCTAGCTCTTTCCCCAAAATGTGTTATTTCTTGTGACAAATAAAAGCAAAACCACAGGGACTGTGTGACTGATGATGGTGTATACACCATCTCACCTCAGTAACCTATCCTGAAAGGAGACAGCTCTTCTCCAGTACCAGGATTGCTAATTCCAATTACGTAGATCTGATAGTTCAAGTGGGGCTTGTATTCAAGCTCAACCATGAATAGGAACAATGAATTGAATAGAGAACACTTACATTTAGAGAGAAAGAGAAGGAGCCAGTGAAGGAGACAAAAGAAGAAGGAATAGGAAAAGTAGGAGAATTGAGATGAGGAAGCATCTTAACATCCAGGGGAGAAAAGTGTCAAGGAAAGGAATGGTCAACATCATGTTAAATACTTCAAAGAGGTAAAGGAGAATGAGGACTGGAAAATAAGTGGTGACTTTCAAGAGAATCATTTCAGTTGAATCTTGGAAATGTCAGCCAGATGACAGTGGAGGCCATAGTGACAAAATAGAGGTAGAGGGTATAGACCAGTAGTGCTCCCCCTTTTTAGCCTCAGGACCCCTTTACATTCTTAAAATTATTGAAGATCCCTCAAAGAACTTTTGTTTATGTAGATTATATTTATTGATATTTACCACATTAGAAATGTAAAAATCCTAGTATTATTATAAAAACAGTTTTAATCCTAGTGGATCCTCTGAAAAGGTTTTGGAGACCCCAGAGACCCTGAACTATACAGTGGAATCACTGGTATAGACCATTAATCAAGCAGTTTGACTATGAAAAGAAGGGAAATAAGATAGTAGTTAATGTGGGTAGCAGAATCAAGTGAAACTTTATTTGTGATAAGGAGACCTGTTTGTGTTCAAAGGTAAAGGGGAAGGAACCAGGAGTAAGAAATAGAATGAGAATTCTGGAGAAAGAAGGCATAAGCAAGGGATCAAAGTTGAGGAGGTGGTAGAAGGATATGGGCTACCAAGCTCAAGTGTAGAGATTAATCTTAAAGAGGAAAAGGGTACCTTTGTTAAAGTGAGAAGAGGAGAGTTTTTCTAGAATTTTTCTCCCCCTAGAGCTTCAGCTATTTTTAGTTTTGGGAAAATTGTAATAACACTATGATTTTTAAAATGTTAAACTATCATTAAGTTAAGTGGCTAGCAGAATAAGAGAAAGCTTGCTTAGTTAATTAACAAATAGTATCTAAGGACAACTACATCCGAGGTGCCTTGCTTACTGAGTGTGTCTGTATTTCACATCCTAGCTCTCTTTCCTATTCATTGTTATGATTGTTTCAAGTTTGGGATGTCACAAACTATCCCCATAACATCAGATAAAAATAATACAGGAATGGAAAGAACACCCACGGGGCTTTCTCAACTGACTGCATGAAAACTGGCTGCTGTATGGAATTGATTAATATCAATTCCAAAGATTGTTGTCCCTGTTCCTGCTTTTACTTCACCCCCACTTTACTGCTTTATGAGTAGGAGCAGCTCAGTGCATTGCTGAGTGCTAGAATTCTGCAATCAGAAAGGTAAGTGAGGGACACAGCAGGGAGAACAAGTATGGTGGGATTGTGATGTGAGGGAGGTAGGTGATGTTCTCCAGTGGGAGGTAATGAGATTTTTATATGTTGGCTAAATGGGGGATGGGACAAACAGACAGCTATCGATATGATAGCCAGTTGTGAGCTTGTTGAAGATTATCAATTACTTTAATCAAAAAACGCAGATGTTGAATGTCTTCATGTCAGTGGCTTTCCCGTGATACCATCTGTATCAGTAGAATGGAGTGAGAGAATAGAATTAGTGAATTTTTATGGAAAATCATAGCTGCCAAGGAGATTTTTCAGAGGCCTATAACAACTCTGTAGAAGATAGCTATGTTGATTATCTTTTTAACAGTAATTAAATTTATTTGGACATTCTACATACTTTTAAAATAGCTATTTACTTTAAGCGTCAGATTTGTTTTCTAGCACTGTTTTTGTCCTTGATCATTGGAATACTATTAATTTCTATAGGCATTGGGGAGCCATGGAAGATTTAATAAGATTGGCATTAAGTTTAAATGCTGATGACTTCCTACATGCAAATTAAGCTTCCTTGACCTTGAGCCAAGATTCTTCTCCAGAAAAAAATCTTTCTGAGAAGAGTATACTAAGTCACTAAATGTTTAATAAATTCCTAGCTTGCCCCTAAATCTATATAAGGTAAGAAAATTAATGTTCAGTAGTAATTTTAGGACTTTTTCATCTGATTTTTCTTCAGATTTTATATGACTCCTGCTATGGATATAATCAGTAAAAATGATTTTCTTCCCCCAAAAGCATAATCCCCAAACAGTATGGAAGTTTAGATTAATTTGAAAAAATTGTAGGTCATTTACAGATCTTGAATACTTCCTAATTGATTGGCTAGCGCAGTGGTATACAACTAGCAACTGAACACTATCTCCAGGCCTCTTTTTCTTTAGCCTTCTCCATCTTCTATTATATGAGGTTGATCTTGCTCCCTGGCTGCTGTTACTCTGAACACATCAGCCCCTCCCCACCATTCCAGTTGTATCTCATACCCCTTATGTGGTGGTGGCATCAGATTGGTACCTTCTTCACATGCACAGTTTACCAAACTGGGAGCAGATCAGTACTGGGACCTATTATCTAGTTGAGAGGTTGAAGGACTGAGAATATGTGGGAGAGGGTGAAAGTGTGTGGGTGATGGGTATGAGTTGGGGAACAGGTTAAGAGAAGGTAAGGATGTGAGAGGGATCTGAGTGAGGGGTTATGTGAGTGAGCGTATGAAAGAGAGGGTGAGGGAATGTGTGAGTGTTTATAGAAGAAGGAAGGCTGTGTGGGAGGCAGAAATGCTTCCGAAGGTGTCAGGTGACTCTGTATGAATATGACCTGCCTCACCAGAGAAGTTACTCAATTATTGTACTACTTAATGCTTTCTTAGTAGTACCTTTATCTCTTGTACAAAAGTAAAATGCAAAATTAGTTTTTGTATATTCATAGAACACTTTCTTTAGTCTTTTCAAAATAGGCCACTCTAAGATCATAGATTTAGTACTGGTTTAAGCTCCTCGTTTTATAAATCTGGACTGTCTAATCTTAGGTTTTTATTGAAACAATAGACAATGTATTTTGATTTGCTATTTTAGCAAGAGCTCTGCGGTAGCTTGGCTTCCTTTACTAAAGCATTTATGTAAATTTCTATGCTTGTAGGCAGGCCGCATAACTTACACTGTACGGGGCATGCCACCCAGGGCGCATTTTGGACAGCCCTATTATAGGTGAAGACACTGATACCCAGAGAGGTTCTGAGCTATCTTTCTGTCTCACTGTGCCCTTTGGTTCAGACCTCTCATTTTACATTTGAGGAAACTGAGGCCCAAAGATATGATGTAACTTGCCATGGTCGCACAAATAGCAAGTGCTGATATTTGAACTGAATGCTAAGGTCTTTCAGGGTTGTTTTTCCTCACATCATTGTGATCATCACATAAATTGTTCTGTTTTTGTTCATTTCACTCTACGTCAGTTCATACAACCGTTCCCACATTTCTCTGAATCTGTCATATTCATTACTTCTTACAGCACAATATTCTATTGCATTCATATACCACACTTTGTTCAGCCACGCCCCACTTGATGAGTAACTTTTTTCCAAGAAGCAGTTGCTACAACAAAAAGTGTCCCTATAAATAGTCTTTTGCATATGGGTAATTTCTCTCTGATAGTGACCTCTTTTGGAGTACTGCCTAGAAATGGTATCACCACTGAATCAAAGATTATGTATAGTTTAGTGGTAGGGTTGGGGTTTTTTTTTGGAGGTGGAGGGAGGTTATAGTTAGTTTCAAATTGTTTTCCAGAATGGTTGAATCAATACACAGTTCTACTAGCAGTTTATTAGCTTGCCTTTCCTCCCACATTCCTCCAACAATTGCTATTTTTCTCCTTTTTTATAACTTGATGGGTATGAAGTAGAACCCCAGAACTGGAGGAAAATACTAATTGTTTGTATTTGCTAACAATTGTTAAGTTTGCAATAAAAAAAGAGGAATAAAAAGATTGGGAACTTAAGGAAAGTAGAAAAGATTAAGAACAATCTTTCAGTGCTAAGGAATCAACAAAAGAAAGGGGAAAAAATTGCCCCAAAGCAACAAGACTTGAGGTTAGAGTAGCACACATTTCTATTGGGTCAAATTAGAACAATAATATCTACCCCCCCACCAACCATTCTGTATTTTGTGACATTGTAGCAAGAACCAAGAAAAGAAAAAGAATCTTTACTTTGTTAGAGATTTCCAAGTTTTCCTAAGGAGAAGACCAGAATTAAACCAAAAATTTGACCTCCAATATCAAGACCCAAAAGAAAGAAGCAAAAAAGGGAAAAGAAAACATAAGGGATTCAATAGAGCTAAACTATTTACATCCTTACACAGGAAGAGGATACTTGTAATTCTTTTTTTTTTAATTTTTTTTTGGAGGGGGGAAGGCAGGGCAATTGGGGTTAAGTGACTTGTCCAAGGTTACACAGCTAGTAATTGTCAGGTCTTTGAGGCTGGATTTGAACTCAGGTACTCCTGACTCCAGGGCCAGTGCTCTACTCACTGTATCACTTAGCTGCCCCAATACTTGTAGTTCTTAAAAATTGTATCACTATTAGTACAGCTAGAAGGAAAATACATAGACAGATGAGTACAATAGGTGCAGAAGGAAGGAAAAGGCAGAATGGGGTAAATTATTTCACTTGAAGAGACGCTAAAGACCTATTACAGTGGAGAGGAAGATGGGAAGGTGGGTGATGAGCATTGCTTGAACCTTACTCTCATCCGAATTGGCTCAAAGAGGAAATAATATACACAATCAGTTGAATATATAAATCTATTTTACCCGACAAGGAAGTAGGAGGGGAGGAAAACAAGTAAGGGGATGGTGGGGATTGATAGATGGGAGGGCAGATGAGGGGAGGTGGTAGACAGAAGCAAAGCGCTGGTGAGGAGGGAAAAGGTGAAAGGAGAGAGAGAGGACAAACGAAAGGAAGAATAGGATGGAGAAAAATATACAGTTAGTAGTCATAACTGTGAATGTGAATGAGATGAACTCTCCCATAAAATGGAATCAGATAGCAGAGAGGATCAGAAACCAGAATCCTACAATATGTTGTTTCTCAAATATATAGATATAGAGGTAGATAGATAGATAGATAGGTAGATAGATAGATAGATAGATAGATAGATAGATAGATAGATAGATAGATAGATAATGGAGTCAAATTTGTAAGAATACAAGCCATTCCCCAAATGATAGTCAAAGGATATGAACAGACAGTTTTCAGATGAAGAAATCAAAGCTATCTATAGGCATATAAATCACTTTTGATTAGAGAAATGCAAATTAAAACAACTCTGAGATACTACCTCGTACCTATTAGTTTGGCTAATATGACAAAAAAGAAAAATGATAACTGTTGGAGAGGATGTGGGACAATTGGGACACTGATGCGCTGTTGGTGGAATTGGGAACTGATCCAACCATTTTGGAGAGCAATTTGGAACTATGTCCCAAAGGCTATAAAACCATGCAAAGCCTTTGATCCAGCAATACCACTATTAGGTCTATATCCCAAAAAGATCATTAAAAAGGGGGGAAGGACCTACGTGCACAAAAATATTTATAGCAGCCCTTTTTATGGTGGGAAAATATTGGAAATTGAAGGGAGGGCCATCAATTGGGCAATGACTGAACAAACTGTGGTATATGAATGTAATGGAATATTCTTGTGCAATAAGAAATGATGAGAAGGCAGATTTCAGAAAATCCTGGAAAGACCTGCAAAGCAGAATGAGCAGAACTAGGAAAACATTATACATAGTACCAGCAGCATTGTGTGATGATCAACTATGAATGACTCAGCTCTTCTCACCAACACAGATGATCCAAGACAAGTACAAAGGATTCACAAAGGAAAATGCTATCCTTATCCAGATAAAGAACTGATGGACTCTGAATGCAGATTGAACATATTTTTTTTTCACTTTTTTCTTTCTCATGGTTCTTTTTAAATCTGTTTCTTCTTTCCCAACTGTGACTAACATGGAAATTTTTTTTACGTGATAGCACAGGTGTAAACTATATGAAACTGCCTACCATTTTCAGAAGAAGGGAGGGAAGGGAGAAAACTCAAAATCTTGTAGAAAATAATGCTAAAACCTTTTAGACATGTAAGTGGGGGGAAAATAAAATACTATTAAAACATTTTGAAGTAAGTTGTCATACTCAGTTTTGGAAAGTTATATTAGCATCTTTAAAAATAGTTTTCAGATATTTGTGATATATTTGTTTTTTTTTTTGTATTTGTGATATATTTGAACTTGGAATATTATATTCCATTTTGGTTGATGAACTTTGAGAAGATTAGACCTGGAAAGGGTTCACTGTGAACAAATAAATGGATTAATTGAGAGAACTAGATTGATGAGATTTGGTCCAGTTTCTTTATCTGGCTTTTCTCTTGGTCCTGTCAGCTCCCTGGAGTTCAGTTGTTTTCTCTATGCCAGTGACTTCCAAGCCTAGTCCTAAACTCTCTACTGAACTCCAGTCCAGCCAAGTGCCTATTGGGCATTTCCATCCCAGGGATCTCAAACTCAATATGTCCAAAGCGAAACTCACCATATTTTCCAAAAAAAACTTCTCCCCCTTCCATATTTCCCTATGTTGCCTGTCAGACTTATGGATAGGTGAACAGTTTATTAATAAAAAAGAAATAGAGAGCAGTGTGAAGTATAAAATGGATAATTTTGATTACATTAAATTTAAAAATTTTTGTACATATCTCCTCATTTTTGTTAATGGCAGATCTCCAAACTTCCACTCATGTAGGTTTGTATTTTTAGAGTCTTCTTTCTCTCTCAACTTCCATATCAAATCAGTTTCCAAGTACTATCAGTTTTACCTTGACAGTAGCTGTTATCTCTTTCCTCTTTCCATTCGTAAACTATACCCTAGGTAAGGTCTTTTTAACCCATTGCCTATACTCCCATAGTAACTTTCTAAATGGTTTGTTTGCGTCCATTCTCTCCTATACTGCTGACAAATTGATATTCCTAAAACAAAGATCAGACTGTCATGCCCTTTTCTCAGGCATCTTCAGTGGCTCCCTAGGGCTTCTAGGATAAAGTTCAAACTCTTCAGCCTAGTATTGTGTATGAGAAGCACAAAGAAGGCAGATCACTTCATCTTCCTTGAACTGTTGAATATGGGAAGGGGGTAATATATAACAAAGTTGGAAAGGTAGATTGGGACCAGGTCTTAAAGAGCCTGAAATGCTAAATAGAGAAACTTATATTTTATTCTAGAGGCAATAGTAAGACATCAGGGTTTATCGAGTTTGGGAGAGATATATGGTTAGACTTGCACTTTAGGAAAATCATGTTGGCAGCAATGTGAAGGAAGTACTGGAGAAGGGAGAGGCCTGAGGCAGGGAGAGCTATTAGGAGGCTGTTGCAGTAGTGCAGAGAAAAGGTGATGAAGGCCTTGTGGCTGAGTAGAGAGAAGGGCAAATATGCAAGAGATACTGGGGAGTTAGAAGTGCTAAGACTTGACAACTGATTAAGTCAGTGGGGTGATGGAGAGTATGGGATGGAATTAAGGATAACACCGAACTTGCAAGCTTGGATGATTGGAAGGATGGTAGTGCCTTTGGCAGAAAAAGAGGAGTTAAGTGGAAGAGGGAGTTTGAGGATAAGGATAATGAGTTCTGTTTTGTCTATGTTGATATGCCTCAGGGATATCTGGTCTGAAATAATCAGTAGGCAGCAAGAGATGTATAACTGGTACCTAGGAAAGAGACTAGAAGTAGATATATCAACTTAGCTATCATCTGCATAAAGGTGATAATTAAACCTGTGGGAGCTGATGAGGTCACCAAATGAGAGAGCATAGAGAGAATGGAATAAGTCCCAGGACACGGGCTTGAGGTACAACCACAGTTAGGGAACATGATACAGAAAATGAACCAGCAAAGGAAACTGAGGAGTGCTGAGAGAGATGAGGAGAACCAAGAGAGATCAGTGTCATGAAAACCCAGAGAAGAAAATATCCAGGAGGATCAAAAGTGGCACATGCTACAGAGGGGTCTGGAAGGGTCAGGGCTCAGGGTGGGTCATCAGATTTAGCAAGAAAGAAATTATTAGAAAGGGATCTTCACAACAAAGGGAGGTAAGTACTACTGATGGTATTATTCTCATTTTACAAATGGAGAAACCAAATCTCGGAGAAGTGAAATGACTTGCTAATGATGACATAGCTATAAAGTGTCAGTGGAAAAATTCAAACCCACATTTGTCCTGGTTCCAATTCTAGCATTCTTTTCAGTCTGACTCATTAAACTATCAGTGGATAGTCTTCCAAATCGGGGACATGGACCCTCTCCCTAAGGCAGTAAAACTTACCACCCGGAGCAAGGCTATGAATTGGATTCAGCTGGGTGGTTGGGCACTGTGACTATGAGCTGCATAACTGTTACATTTGGTCTGTGGCTTCTTTCAAAATGGTTAAGAAGCATTAGAAATTAGGTTCACTGGGAAGATTTCTAAGGGCAGGTATTCTGGCTAATCAGTCTTCACCTCCACCACTTAACCAGGTTGGGATTGCATTCGTCTTAGCAGATTTCTTTGCCCCGGGGAAAAGTGCTGTGCCCTTTATCTGCTGGGCAAAGGCTCCTAAGTTCTGTGATTCCATGCATGGGAATTTCATAGTGCTGATACCTGCACAGATAATTAGTTGTTAAGGCCCACAACAATTTACTGGCTTAGTTCAGGATATTCAACGATAATCCAAAGCTCAGAGTCACAGTGGGCAACTGTTTCAAGATAAGCCAAAGTGTCAGAATGATTCCAAACAGTAATAAACAAGGAAATATGAAGTGAGCAATCAACTCAGCTGCGACAAAGGTCCAGGCTGGTAGGCAGGAAAGCAAACAGTTTAGGTCGCTGAGTTTATAGTACAGTCATAGCATGTGTGACTTGCTTACCTAGGTTCAATGGTAGCCTTTGTCAACATGTTCTGTTACCTATGGGTTTTAAAATCTGTACTGCCACCTAACTCAAACACTGTCTCCCCTCCCATGAGTATTCCCTGGGCAAGGGTTTTATTTGGGATTTTTTTTGGGGGGGTGGGTTTGGTGGCATGTATTATATATTATGTTTGTAGCTCAGCCTTATGGAGGTTCTGGGCAGGCTACCACGTCATTCTTCATACCTGCATCCTTATTACTCAGCTATGCAGTGGAGAGTCCCATTCATCTAAATGAGAGTCCAGGAGCTTGGACCATGAACTTTACTTAGCCATCTTCTAGCACCAGGGGAAATCAGTGAATATGTTGAGTATAACCCCAGCATTTCATTGGAAAGGGCTACATGAGCAAGGATGTTTTGTGGATAGCCCAACCTGATTTCCTGTCCTTAATGGTCTCCTACGTATCAGGGATCAGTTGCCCATTTGTAGGAAGCTATGGCTGCATCTAAAGTAGTGTTTAGTGTGACCTGAAAGGTCTCCAGCTCCTCCAAGTCCAACCCATGGATATTGTGGTGTGGTAGGTCAGTGTGAGGAAATGATGAAGGTTGAACCCATGATTCAAATAAGAAGGGACCAATGAGGGAATTTGTTTAGCTCAACTATGCATATTTTTTTTAAAAAGATTTTCTTTTCCAGTGGAAAGAGAGACATATAAGGGAGATAAAATGGATTTTTGTTCAATAAAAATTAATTTAAGTTTTAAAAAGAAAGCTTGTTCTATATGAGTATAATTATAGTATAAAATAGTTAAAGCAAAACTAGGCAATAGGCAGAAAGGATAGCTAGTTTTCTTATTGATGAAAGAAAATAACTGAGAAATATTATTCTAAAATCTCAGCAGTCTCTAAGCTTTTTTTTGATTGTCACTATCAGTAAAACAATTGTTGAGCATGTTATACCACATATTTGTTTATAAATTATACACATGTGCTACAGTGCTAACACTATATATGACATAAAATAGACATTTTAAAAGGTCAAGATGAAATGAACAATATTTTAAAATCATTTTGCTGTTTTAACAATCCATGAAACCTTTTTATTCTCATTAAAAATATCAGTAATTGTTAACAAAAACAGTATTTTTAGCAAGAGCAGTATGCTAGAATGTTTATTGTTTTTTAAAAATCTTGGTTTACACTTTGAGATAAAGCACTATGTCCTAATATGCAAATGAAGAAATGAGGGTACCACTGTCATCCCCCCCATATCATGGAACATCCATTCTTCTTTCAGGATACCTTACATCCCTTATGTGACATGTGAATGTCTGACATACAGAGCAAATGAGGGCATTGGTGTCAAATATTGTGAAGCTTAATTTGTAATTTATTACAAATTTATTCTTCTCAAATGTGTACAGGTACCAATCATATCTTGTCCTTGGCATATCCTGTTAATCAGCAACACCTGATTTGCTGTAAACAAACATTGTAGGCTGGGTAGAATCTGGATCTTACTATTGGCAGGTAGGGAGCCCAGGGTGTGTAGGACAGCATTCCACTTACTTAGGGAAGTCAGGTTGTTAGAATTCTAGGCTGGAAAGAATAACTGATTAGAATGAACCTCATTATTTTATTATGTCAGCTGTGCCTGCAACATAGAAGTAGGCATGCTGCAGTAACCATGCTGCAAAACTGATTTGGGGTGTGATTATAAATGCTCTTCCCAGTATATTGCCTTGTTCTGTGTCTGCCCTTTTAAGGCACCCATAAGTAGTAAGGGGGCCACAATTCTTTAGGCACCTTTTCTTTCTGTTTAGGAAATTGTGTTGTCTAGACAATCTTCAGTTTCTTCCTCTTCAACATTTTTGGGATGTACTTGGTGGTTGCTGAGATTTCAAATTCTATTCTTTGGTCACAGAGAGTTTTGTAGGAACATTTTTCTCTTGGGCCACCTTCCCCTTTTTTGGATTTGGGGTCCTAAGTTGTCTGAGCCGTTAGAGTATTGTCTTCCTATTTCATTGGAGTATTTAAATGTAACTGTAGATCTAGCACTTCATCCAAATTGTCTACACCTGGTCTGGGGGAAAGGAAAAGGAGAGAAGGAATTGCCTATCAGTCTCCAAAGGGCATCAGCTGAGTGTACCTTTACTAGTGGGCAGTGGATGGCTTAGCAGAGTCAGAGATCACACCAGAGTTTGGCTAGAAGGTCTGGCATCTTGTGCACCTTGCCTTTTTTCCCCATCTTCTTTGATTTTATCTGTGGGATCTCTAGAGTGACTAAGGCTGAACACTACTAATTCAGCTGGCACATTTAACGAGAATGAAAGAGGCAGACCTTGAAGGTTTTAGCTCGATGATTCAAAGACCACACAGGGCTGAGATAGGCTTAGGAGATGAAGCTTCAGTATCTTACTTTTTTTCTTCCACAAAATGAAAATATTAGGAGTCATCTGCAGAGCCAAGCAGGACACTGAACTCTGCCCCACTCTGTGGTTTTCCAGCTTCATTTTTTGCCTCCTAATCTATCCCAATTAGAAACAATCTTTCTTTTGGAATAATTTCCCCATTCATTGTTCTCCCTTCATAGATTTTTGTATTATTGTCCTCAGTCATTGGAAACCTTTCACAAGCTGGCCCCGATCTACTTTTTTAGCCCTATAACATTATCTCACTTGTTGTCAGACTTCATATTACTCCTCTTCATGCACTCTTCAGTCTTCAGTCTAGCCAAACTGGCTTTAGACTATTTATCATACCCAGCACTCTGTCTCCCATCTCTGGGCCTTTGCATTTGCTGTGCTCCTGCCTGGAATGCAATCCCTCCTCACCTCTGCCTCTTAGAATACTTAGTTTCTCTCAAAACCCTATTCCACACCTTCCTACCCTGCCCCCCCCAACTGCTAGTGCTTCCTTTAATTATCTTGTATCTATTTTTTATGTACCTATAAGCATATGTCATTTCCCTGATAGAATAGGAGCGTTTTTGCTTTTGAGTGGCCCACATTTTGCACAGTGTGTGGCATATCATTTTCAGTCATTTCAGTCATGTCTGACTCTTTGTGACCCCATTTGGAGTTTTCTTGATGAAGATACTGGAGTCATTTGCCATTTCCTTGTCCAGCTCATTTTACAGATGAGGAAACTGAGGCAAACAGGGCTAAGTGAATTGCCTAGGGTCATATAGTTACTAAGTGTCAGAGGCCGAATTTGAACTCAGGTCTTCCTGACTCCAGGCCTGGTACTCTACCCACTGGGCCACCTAGCTGCCCTATGGCAAATAATAGATTAATAAATTCTTGCTGATTGATTCTCACATTATACCAGACCACTGGACCTGGTGTTTGGACCTGGCCTTGCTGTTTCCAGGAACTGCCTGATTGACCATATGTGCCATATTTCTCTTCCTTGCTGTTGCCTCTGCCTCTGTCACTTCCTCCTCCCAGTCTGTATAGCTCTCTTCTGCCACTGATGCCCAGCCCTTGGAGGTAGATGACAAAGGAGAGGGAAACTGAGAGCTCACCTACCTCCTACAGAAGCCAACTAGATGTGTAACTGGAATCTTCACCAGAAGCTGACAGTTTTGGGAATGAGCAAGGCCCTAGAGCCATATTTTTTTCCTTGCATCCCTCTTCATTGTCTTCACACTACTTAAGGGCCATAACCTCCACTTTGGAGATCACCAAAATATCTGGTTAGTCTATTCTGTCTGTCTAGAAGTTAGGTAGCCAAGAGCTGTATTTTGACTTTTGGGATAATGAAGAGAGTGGTCCAAAAATGGAAGACAAGCTGAAGTCCAAGATTTGCAGTGATGTGGTGAGGTAAAATATTTTCCAAAGGAAAAAACCAGGCAGCCTCCATAAGCACAGGTTGTGGTTGGAGGGGAGAGTGATCAAGAGAGACCATCATTGTGAAATTGTCTACCAATACCATATTATGGTCCTTACTCTGAGCAAGGGGTGATTGCCGCACAGTGTGGTTGGGATTTAGTGATTGACTGGAGGATTAGTGTTTTTCTTTGGGTCCTTGGCTCGGACTTGGATTTCACAGATCTGGGCATATTGCTTAATGTTGGGCTTATTTTGAAACCAATAGAATTCTTGAACTACCAATTGGAGAGTCTTCCACATTTCTTGGTATCCCAATGCTGGTCCATTATTGTATTGGCTTGCCTCTTTCGACCTTTGTAGAGGGTGTGTGTGTGTGTGTGTCCAATGTCTAGTGATTTTTTTCTCCTGTTTTTGAGTGTATTAGGGCAGAGCTAACAGGGTCCCTGTTCCCCCTCTCTTGATCTGGGGAGTAGGATGTTGTGTATTGTGGGCTGTTTATGTTTATTTTGTTCTGAAATTAAAGTACATGGAATATACTTTACATAGAAAAATATATATGTATATGAACATCATACATTTATAAATATAAAATATAATATGTAGTAAAATAATAATGTTATATGTGTATGTACATATATGAGGTATATATATATACATACAAATACATAAATATGTATGTGTATATATATATATACCTCTTTATGTGAAGTATTCTATTTCTGAAGAACTTCCAAAGGGGCAGTTGCCAGATTCTTTTGTAGGTTGACAATATGGTCCTAGGTGAAGGGAAGGTTACTGCCAGGTGAGATGTGATGCAAAAAAATTTTTATGAAGAACAACAGAGTCATACAGGAATCAAAGTTACCTAAACTATTTCTAGTCACACGAGAAGGAGAACAGATGCCAAAAGAGGACAGTCAAGTTATGCAGCCCCCCATATCACACATTGGGGTGACTTCTGGATGCGAAACTGTGCAACCAGTGGCTTTCACACTCCAGACAAAGGCCTAGAATCCCTCAAGGCTCACACTTAATAGAGAGTTTTAGACAAAGAGTCTACATGGTTCCAATGGGAGATTGCCCTTTCACCTGTAACTGACACCAGTGAAATGAGGACATTTTTGAAAATGCTTAATCAGGAGTGAGGAATGAGGGGCAGGGATGTAGGGACCTTGACTCATTAATTGTGCCACACAGCATGAAGCTGGGAGGTGGTGGGAAGGAGGGATACTCAGTCTGGACTTTATTAGCCTTAGCATGCTTGCATTCTGGGGAGAGGAGGACCTGGAGCCAAAACCAGTCAAACTGGTTTTCACCAGTTTACATTAGAGAAAGTGGCTGTGAAGTTTTCTAATCTCAATATGATTTGAAGAAGTAGATTTCCCTAAGAGGTCCCAACTCAGACTTCTAAGGGAGAATGTCTGCTGCCCATTCTGTTGCCCTGGGGCATACTGGATCTGGAAACCTGAATAGGTAAAAAAGAGGGCCCAGTGGTACCTGTGACTGGCTTAACTTTAGGGCAACCTGTAGGTACTCTATGTGCTGGTGGTCACATCTCATATTACGATATCCTGTTATTGTTATACTCCTTCAACATGGTGGCATAAACCTTAAACGCCACTTTGATGATGAGGAGCTCTTCACAGACCATGAAGTCATGCTCTGTCTCTAAACAATTTCAGGAGGAGATGAATGGGTGAAACAGCTCATGCTGAGTTAAGATTGTCCCAACAGCCACAACGAATACTATCATTTCTACCATGAAGGGCCAACCTGGGTCAGGTAGACCAGACAGGGCTCTATGAGAAAAATACTGTTTGATTTTCTGAAAGACTTCTGCAGTGGGTGGCCATTGAGATTTGGGGCGGGGCGGGGGGGGGTGGCGGGGAAGAGTGCTGCAGGATACATTTATTTTCACTTGAGTGTGAAAGTACTTCCAAGTACTTCAGGGACTATGAGAGTTCCATGTTCAGAGAAATTATTGATGCAAACCCAAAAGAAACACTGCGCTAAGACTATTTAAAAAAACAGCAAAAAAATCTTAGAAACACACAGTTGGAAAAAAAGATTTGAAAGGGGCACAAGAGCACAAAGCAATCTATATTGTTATATTGTTAAAATCTATACTTAGTTTGTATGATTTTATTCTTAATTTTGCTTATTTGATTTTATTTAGGTTATTATTTGTAATAAAAATTACTTATTTGTTTTTAAAGTAAATCTCTGGAAAGTGACTGGCGCATTTTAGTCTCCAAAAGACCTGACCACATAGTGTTCTTGTTTGAAGGAGGTCAGAAGTGTCATTTTTCACTCATCCTTCATGCAGAGATGATCAGATAGTATCTACTCTATTCCAGTTCAGTCTAATGCATTTCATAGCCTGTCCTAATCCTTATCATCAGATTTGGAGTCATTGACAAGGGGTACTAGTCCCAGATGGTGACTATTCAATGGAGAAGCATGGTATAGTAGAGAATACCAGTCTTAGTATCAGAAAGAATTTGATTTAGAGCCTACCTTAGATTCTTGATAGCTTCGTGACCCAGGGCAAGTCACTTAATCTTTTTTGGCCTTAGTTCCTTGGCTGTAAAATGAGAGTGGTGATTTGCTGGCCTTCTGAAGTCCCTCCTAACCCTAGATCTAAGAACTTGTGATCCTTGTTTTTACCTATGTCTGGGCTGCCTTCCTCCAGCTCCATTTCTGCCTGTTAAAATCCAACCTACCCTTCCAGTTTAGTTCAAAGCCCTCTTCCATGAAAACTTCTTGAACCCCCTCAGCCAGAGATGATTTTTCAATTCTTCTTTCTTCAGAAGTCAAAAAATGCTTTGCTCTTTTCTTATGCCTTTAGTCTACTTACATTATTGCGTAGTTTAATTATACTTCTCTTATTCCCCTTGTCAGCTCCATGAAGGGAGTGACCATGTTGTAATCATTTTTGTTATCTCATTCAGCAACTTGCAAAAAAATGCCTTGCAAATACTAAGTTGTTAGCAGTTTAGCAGAAGGGATTCTTCATACTATGGGGAAAAATGTTGCAAGTCTGACTGCTAAGAATTGAAATCTTCTCTAAAACCTGCAGAGAAGAAAGTCTGGAAATGGGATGAGAGTAGCAAAAAATCCAAATCAAGGCTTTTTCTCTTTTTTTTTCCTCTTCCTCCCTCCTTACATCCCTTCTTTTTTTTTTTCCTCAGAGGTACCTGATGACTTGCAGTTTTTTAGAAAGATGAAATGAATATCCTGTGAGTTAGGAAGGAGGAAGGAGGAATTACAGTTGAAAGTGATGTGGTTAGAATGAACAGGTAGAAAATATTAAACTAAGTAGAATTTAGTTCAGTCATTCAACTGATATTTTTTGTCCTGCTGTGTATTTGCTTATATGAAGGAGATGCAGATGAGTTACTCAACCAGTTGAAATCAAATAGTAGAAGAAAGAAATAAAATTACTAGGTACCAGATAGGATGGGTAAGGGGACAAACGTATCACAGATAGCAAAAACTGCTATGGCTTTCAGTAGATCCTTTTTTTCAGATTTGAGGAATAAGGATGACTACTGAAAACCTATTGAACTAGAGTTTTTTTTTAATGGTCTCTAGTGGGGGTAGGGGTAGGGGAGGGTAAGAAGGCAGATTTATGCTGATTAAAACAAATAAAATATTTTTAAAATTAAATTTTTTTTCAAAAGAGCTGTACATGTTCAGGCAAAAGCTAGAAACCATTTGTTTGAACATTGTATAGGGCATCTCTGCTTTCAGCTTGGATTGCATTAGTTACACCTATTCCTCTTTCAAGCTTGTAAAATTTTATGATATAAGAATAATTCTATGATTTAGCAAATGGACTGGGAAAATTACATTACAGCCAGTTCTGCAAGACTAGTGCTTGGTTGCTTTTTAGCTGTGTGGCCTAGGCTGGTTACTGCATTTTTCTGAACCTCAATTTCCTTATTTATAAAAATGGGGAAAATTCTTGTAAACTACTGACTTTGAGGATCATGAGCTTTAGAGCTAGAAAGCAGGCATCTTTTTTTTTTTCAGATGATGAAATTGAGACCCAGAGAGTTAAAAGTGACTTGTCCAGGGTTTCATTCAGTAAGAAGCAGATCCAGGATTTGAATCTAGATCCCCTGGCCCCTTATCGATGTTCTTTCCACTCTGTCATATTGGCTAGGGCTGTTTTAAAGACCTTTTTGTGACTGATGGGTAAATGCACCTCCCACCTCTTATCAGAGAGGTGGTGGCTTATGGTTATGGAGTAAGGCACACATTTGCAGACAGACTCAATGCATTGATTTGTTTTGCCTGATTATAAGTATTTGTTACAGTGGAGAGTTTTGTTATGGGGGATTGGTAGTGATAATCATGTCAAAAAGAAAAAAGCATCAATAATGTTAAAATTATAAATCTCAAAAAAAGGAAAAACTTTAGAATTCATTAGGGAATTTTGTTTTGTTTTAATTTATTTATTTAGTTTTAGTTCTCAACATTCACTTTTATAAGATTTTGAGTTCTAAATATCCCCCCTCCCTCCCCTCCCCAAGACAGTATGTAATCTGATATGGGCTATACTTTTGTTTTTATACAAATCCAGTAAACACAATTTCGATTGCAATGTTTTATTTAAACAGTAGGAGACAAATTGGTACAAACTCCTTCATAGAGGCTTTTGTAAAATCACTTTTCCTTTTTAAAGGAAAGAATAATGAAGAAACCAAAGCATGAAAAAATGCTCCAAGTTATTATTAGAGAAATTAGAGAAATGTAAATTAGAACAACTCTGAGGTACCATTTCATACCCAGCAGATTGGCTAATATGACAGAAAGAAAATAAATGCTAGAGGGAATGTGGAAAAGTAGAGACACTAATGCAAACTGTTGGAGGGATTCGTGAACTCGTCTAACCATTCTGGATAACAATTTGGAACTATGCCCAAAAGGCTATAAAGCTGTGCATACCTTTTGACCCAACAATACCAGTACTATGTCTGTATTTCAAAATGATTAAAGAAAAAGGAAAAAAGACCTATATGTACAAAAATGCTTATAGCAGCTCTTTTTGTGGTGGTAAAGAACTGGAAATTGATGTGATACTCATTAGCTGGGGAATGGCTTAACAAATTGTGGTATATGATTATGATGTAATAGTATTATTCTATAAGAAATGACAAGGGAGGTGGTTTCAGAAAACCTGGGAAGACTTATATGAACTGATGCAAAGTGAAGTGAGTAGAACCAGAAGAGCATTGTAGACAGTAACAACAATATTGTAATGATGACCCCCTGTGAAAGACTTAGCTTCTCTGATCAACATAGTGATCCAAGACAATTCCAAAGGACTCATGGTGAAAAACTCTATCCACCTCCAGAGCGAAAACTGATGGACTCAGAGTGCAGATTGAAGCTTCTTTACTTTTCTTGCCTTCTTTTTGCAATTTACGTAATATAGAAATATGTTTTGTATGAAAAAAGGAAAGAATATGAAGCTAAGAGAGAATCAAGACACCCAAATTCTAGTCCTAGCCATGTGACATTGGGAAGTCACCCCACCTCTGGGGCCTCCAACTCCTGCTCTGTGAAATGAAGAGGTTAAACTAGATGACTTCCGAGACCTCTTCCAGCTCTTGAACATCTACAAGACTTAAAAATTAAAAGCTCTTAAAAGTCCGCAAAACTTTATCCCTAGCAACTAGCTTGTGCAACTACAGAAAAGTCTGTTGTTTTAATAATTAAGATGGCATAGGCAGTCCTCAATTTTTGCCCTCACACAAGTAGTATATGACACAAAATCTAAATGGTAATGGGTAGTTTTGAAACTAAAAAAGGAGTATATGCTTAAGCTGTTCAGCTCTGACTTTGCTGAGTGTCTACCTTTGGGGGTACTAGTGAGAAGATGAAGTGACATTGTCTTTGAGGAAATATCACTCAAGGGGGTCAGCAATGATTTATTCTGGTCCATAAATAAAAAATGTTGGCTTTAAAATTTTATTGCTTGAGTACTGCCTAGACAGGGGCTAGATTGAAATACACACACACACACACACACACACACACACACACACACACCCAACCCCAAACAGTTTGTGAAATGTCTGTTGTATCTTTCAAAGAATCTTTGGACAAAGCATTATAGATTTATTTAATTTTTGTACATCTCCATGAGACTGATTTAATGCATTGACATTTTAAAAATTTCCTTCCTGAAAAAAAAATCAATTCAGAACTTTCTTCCATTCCTATCTCCCTTTCCTTTATTAAAAAAAAAAATTGTTTGGATTAGAGCTGTTAGCCTGAAAGATTGTTGTCTTGTTCAAAACTTGTGTGAAAGCCCCTGCCTAAGAAGCTTGGGACTTTAGCTCTCCTTTCAAACTTCAGAATGGATCAGACTGGCTTGAGGGAGGAGAGCTTGCTTTTGTGAATATCATTTATCTTTCTAATGTGTTTGCATGCAAATTAAAAAACAGATCTAAAGTTCCAATATAAATATTCTTAAAAGTCAAAATTAGTGTCAGTGAGAGAGCAAGCTAAAAATGATGATGATTATTTCACTCAGCAGTGGAAAATGTTTTGCAAAGCCTTACCTTGAATAAAGGATTTTTCCTAGTATTTCTTAAAAACTGGAACTGTGTGGTAATTTTGATGACTGTCAGTTCCTGTGGGGTGTTTACACAAAGGTACTTTTAAATGAAGAGCCATTTTTAGAGCAATTAAAAACGAGGATAGACAGAGAGTAGTTGGCTCCGGGGACTGACAGGTCAGGGCTGAGGTTTATTGACAGGGCAGGGTCAGACATTCTGTGCTCCCATCACTGCCCTGCAGTACCTGCCCTCAGGGTACATGAAGACTTCAGCCTTTTGAGCTGTCAATCCAGTTCCTTTCTATAGTACTAAAGCTACACACATGCAAAAAGGAAGCTTGGGAAGGGAGGGGAGGTGAGTCATGTCTCCTGAAACACTGTGGTGTGCTATGGAAATGCTGGTTTAGAAACAAGCTGTTAATGTTTGTATACATACACTTTTTCTGGCCTGAATCTTTCTGGCTGTAGAGGGAGGAAGAAACTGAAAACATACCAGGGATTGTCTTCTGTTCTTCAGACGCCATAGTTTGCAGTTATTGAATCCTGAAGAAAGAAATTGCCTGGCTGAAGTAGTATTTTAATTTCATTTTTTAGTTTTGAGTTACATGCTTCTGGCAAGCTCCCCGACCGCTTCTGTTACCTGGTGGCGCCTATATTTCATCAGACTTAAGACAGGCAGACTACCTGGATCCAGGCCCAGATGAACTGTTGTGACTGATAAACATGATCCCACCCTGCCCCCTGCATGGAGCTCCCTCCTTTTCCTTCAGTGGAATCTAAGACTTTGACTCCTTCGAAGGATCCTCAAGGGAGTTGAAAGAAAAATGTGTGCAGGCCTCATTTTATTATTTTCTTTTACTACATCCCTTTTGTACCCGGGGCCAGCAAATGTTGACAGTTGTGCTGCCACTCTGCTAGGATATTGGTAAAAGATTCTTCTAAAATTAAAAAAAAAAAACCCAAGCACAGGGACATCTAAGGGTACATAGAATAGTAGAACTTGTTTGACATTTTATGATTGCCACTTACTCAAAGTATCAGTGGGTTATTAAACAAACAAGAAGAGAAATGGGTGATCGTTGCTGGTAATTTTCAGATGTCTTTGGGACATTTTTGGAAATTATTATTGTTCTTATTCAGATGGATAGAAACTAGTAAAATGAACCAAATTAATTTGAAAATCTAGGTCATGTTGGATTTAGAGTAATGATATAACATTCAAACATTAAACAAATACACTATTTTTAGCTTCATAATATTCTCCTAGTGGCTTTTCCTTTCATTAGAAAATATTTTAAACATTTGTTTTTATGATTGCAAAGGGAGTATTAGCATTCAATGTAATTAAAGTTAATTGCATTTCCTATGTGATTTATTTTTAGTCTGTTTTTGTATGCATTTATGATTTTTACCCTTCTGTGTACTAGCTCTGTGTACTGTGGGATTGCTTTGATAGGGTTGTGGGAAAATTATCTGTTTGCTATGGAACAGTCAGAAGTCACAGATTTGTATTGTACTTTTGGAAGTTTTAAAATTAAATTTTAGGATGTAGTCAAGTGCAAAGATCACCAAACTCACAGTTCACATGCCAGAGTTACATTTTTCACTTTTTGCAAGGTGACCTAGGAGACATTACCTCACCTTGTTGATGGCACAATGATGTTTGCCCCCACCTCCCCAAACTCTCAAGATGGAGGAGATAATATCACTACAGCATATAAAGGAGGTGCTAGTTAGCACCCTGTTAAGTGTGGGTGTTTCTATTTTTTGGCACTTGTGTACAGTATTTTTTTCAAAATTTTCCCATTGTATTCTAAAAGTTAAAACATTTAGATTAATATCAAATAAAATATTGAGTGGATCTCTTTAAACAAGTAGAAAAATAGAGATATCTTGTGCTTTCTATACTTTAAAAACTCATCACAGGGCAGTGGAGTGTGGGTGAGGTGTCATTCTGGGACAAAACAGTTTTGAGGAGTGAGTTCTTCACCGCTCAACTAATGGGCAGCTGAACTTGGTCGCCATAGTGACATTGCCTTTAGACACACAAACTTCACCATTGGCAAGCCAGTAACATTTGCAATGTCACCACCTTCTACTACTGCCCTATTGAGTTAAACTGGGTTTTCAGTTTGTAGTCAAGTTTCAGGAATTTGCTCATGCACATCCCTACTTTTATCAGTGTTGCCAAGCTATCTCTTCAAGCCTTATAGAAACTGCTTTTTAAAGATCTCTTATGAAAAACCCTTGTGATATTCAATTTTTTAGCCTCATAGAATAGAATCTGATAGAATTTCAACCAGAGATAGCATGACTTTTTAAGTGGTATAAATTGATTGTGTGACTAAAGGCTCTACATTTTTATCACATTTGACATCCTTTTATTTCCTTGCTTGGGAAATGAGAATCAGGGAATATTACCAGGTACTTCGATAGTATCATGCTAGATATGATATCTAAAGACATCGTAACTTTTGAATTATATTATTTGAATATATCAATATTTGAAGTTCCTATTCTTTTCAATCATGGTTTTTTTTCCCTATTCTCAAGGATAAAATTATTAATAGAGAGAATGCATAGTTACTTTTTCTTTTTTTTTTGCAAATCAAGGTTAAATGACTTGCCCAGGGTCACACAGCTATTGAGTGTCTGAGGTCATATTTGAACTCAGGTCGTCCTGACCTGAGTTGCTCTATCTATTGCCCCACCTTGCTGCCCCTGAGAATGTATAGCATCTTGATAAAATTCTTTTACAGGAAGCAGTCTATACAATCACCTTTTCTGAAGAATTTAACAGAGAGAAACCAGTTTCTACAAAAAGAAACCAAAAGAGCCTAAAAATGGCCTTAGTCATCAAACACTTGATCTACTTGCTAAAATTGAGGGATGTGGTGACCAAAGGCAAAAACAGTTTAGTGTAGACAGTCATTTGTAAAAGCCTTACAGAAAGCAGTGGAAGGTCTTGAACAGTATTGTCTCGAAAATAGTGAGAAGTGGTAGATGGAAAAAGAAATTTACAGAAAGTTTGGCCAGAAGCTAAATTTAACTAGATCATCAAGAGTACTTAAGGATAAAAATAAAAGGACAACAAAGGAAAATGGTTGGGGTGGGGGAGGAAGTGGGAAAGGGGTCAGGGATGAGTCAAGATAAACTATAACAAGCTCTTCTTTTCATCAATAACACATTTAATATGCTATTAAAGAAGAGGCATTACCATCTACTTTGCTGCTACCCCCTAAGACCATGGGACCTTTCTATCAGACTTGCAACTGAACCTTCCATGTATATCATCTCTCCTACTAGAATGTGAGCTCCTTGAAGGCAGGGTCTGTCTCTTGATTTTCTCTTCATATCCTCAGCAGTTAGCACAGTGTTTTGCACATTGTAAGCCCTTAATAAATGCTTTATTTATTCATTCATTTTGGGGGCGGGGTTCTAATATCACAGTCATGTGCTGCACAAAGAAGTAGAAATGATGCTAAAAACTAGAAGATGTGGGCACAGAGGAGATCCATGCTGGAGGCAACACAACTTTGAGGCTTTTGAGAGACTAATTTTCAAGATACCTGAAAAGAGAGCATGATGCCAAATATGTGGAAAAAAATCGTGAGTGGTATTACTACTGAAAAAAAGTTAGTTGAGAAAACATCAATAATTACCAACACATATGCCTGTTTTCCACCTCTGCAAAGCTTTTAAGAATAGTTTGCACATTCATCAAGGGCATCCTTGAGGAAGGTATCAGAAAGGAACAGGCAGGCCTTCTAACTAACCTCAAATAATCTACAACTGCCATATATTTATAGTCAGACAGATACTTTGCCTGTTGTTTGCTGGCATTTG
Organism: Trichosurus vulpecula; assembly: GCF_011100635.1. NCBI lineage: Eukaryota > Metazoa > Chordata > Mammalia > Diprotodontia > Phalangeridae > Trichosurus > Trichosurus vulpecula. The sequence goes on from NC_050574.1 coordinate 226,017,416, forward strand.
ATTTTATTCTATAGAGCTAAAGACTTCCTAATAACTCTCCTCTGACAAGGGCCCTCTTGTCCTTCCTTTAAAGTCACTGGGCAGGGCAGAGCCAAGATGGTGGAATAAAAGCAGGAACTTGCTTGAGCTCTCCCCCAAACCCCTCCAAATACCTGTAAATAATGACTCTAAACAAATTCTAGAGCAGCAGAACCCACAAAATGACAGAGTGAAACAAATCTCCAGCCCAAGACAACCTGGAACGTCAACAGGAAAGGTCTGTGGCACCAGGCTGTGAGAAGAGTGCAGTCCAGTGTGGGCTGCACCAGCACAGAAGAGGCCCTTGCAAACCTGGAGCAGGCCTCAGGGGACTGAATCACTGGCAGCTGTGGTAGTTTCCAGATTTCTCAACCCACAAACACCAAAGACAACTTAGAAGGTAAGTAGGAAAGGTCTGTTGGGTCTGGATGAGAGAGGAGCCTGGTCAGGCCCCAGCCACTGGTGGTGGCTGTGATGGCAGCAGCTGCTTCTGGAGCTCTCAGCCCACAGATGGTGGGGGCATTGAGCAGCTGATCAGAGGGGGATTGCAGGAATCTCTTTGCTGGTGCTGAGGCAGGATTCTCTTGCTTTACCCTGCCTGGATCTGGGCCATAGGCCTGGGGCACTTGTGGCAGTGGTGGAGAGGGAATCCTCCTCACAGTTCCAAGGCAGAAAAGAGTGCTTGTGGTCACTCACAGATGTGAGCACAGGCCAGGAGAGGAGTAAACATCTCCCCTTTGATCATACCACCTTGGAAGAACTGAAAATTTACAGGTCTCTACAAGTGTCTCTGAAAACAGCTTCACAAAACCCCTGAAGCTTGGGATGGTACACCCTCAACACTGGAAGCAGAGTCCAACCTTAAAAAAAGAGTTAAAAAGTCAAGTGATTGCCTGGGAAAATGAGCAAACAGCGGGGGAAGTGGGAGACAAGACTGTACAATTTTACTTTGGTGACAAAGAAAATCAAAACATTAGAAGACAACAAAGCAAAGCTCCTATATCCAAAGCCTAGAAGAAAAATATGAATTGGATGCAGGCAATGGAAGAGCTCAAAAAGGATTTTGAAAATCAAGTAAGAGAAGTAGAGGAAAAATTGGAAAGAGAAATGAAAGTGATGCAAGAAAATAATGAAAAATAAGTCAATGACTTGCTAAAGGAGACCCCAAAAATACTGAAGAAAATAACACCTTAAAAAATAGACTAACCCAAATGGCAGAAGAGGTCCAAAAAGCCAATGAGTAGAAGAATGCCATAAAAAGCAGAATTGGCCAAATGGAAAAGGAGGTCCAAAAGCTCACTGAAGAAAATAATTCCTTAGAAATTAGAAATGGAAGCTAATGACTTTATGAGAAATCAAGAAATTATAAAATAAAACCAAAATAATGAAAAAATAGAAGATAATGTGAAATATAGCATTGGAAAAATAAGTGACCTGGAAAACAGATCCAGAAGAGAGAATTTAAAAATTATCAAATTACCTGAAAGCCATAATCAAAAAAAGAGCCTAAACATCATCTTTCAAGAAATTTTCAAGGAAAACTGCCCTAATATTCTAGAACCAGAGGATAAAATAGAAATCAAAAGAGTCCACCAATTATCTCCTGAAAGAGATCCCAAAAGGAAAACTCCTAGGAATATTGTAGCCAAATTCCAGAGTTCCCAGGTCACGGAGAAAATATCACAAGCAGATAGAAACAAAGAAAAATTCAGGTATTGTGGAAACACAATCAGGATAATACAAGATTTAGCAGCTTCTACGTTAAGGGATCGAAGGGTTTGGAATATAATATTCTGGAGGTCATAGGAGCTAGGATTAAAACCCAGAATCACCTACCTAACTATAATCCTTCGGGGGAAAAATGGACATTCAGTGAAATACAGGACTTTCAAGCATTCTTGATGAAAAGACCAGAGCTGAATAGAAAATTTGACTTTCAAATACCAGACTCAAGTGAAGCATGAAAAGGTAAACAGGAAAGAGAAATCACAAGGGACTTATTAAAGTTGAACTGTTTACATTCCTACATGGAAAGATGATATTTGTAACTTAGGAGACCTTTCTCAATATTAGGGTAATTGGATGGAATACATACATACATACATATATATATATATATACACACACACACACACACACACACACATATATATGTATATATATATACACACATATATATATACACATACATATGTATAGACAGAAGGCACAGGGTGAGTTAAATATGAAGGGATGATATCTAAAAAATAAAATCAAAGAGAGAAAGGAATATACTGGGAGAAGGAGAAAGGGAGAAGTAGAATGGGGTAAATTATCTCACATAAAAGAAGCAGTGGAAGGGAAGAGGGAGGAGGTGAGAGGGAATGAGTGAAACTTACTCTCATCAGATTTGGTTTAAGGAGGGAATAATATATACACTCATTTGGGTATGGAAATCTCTCTTTCCCTACAAGAAAGTAGGGGGAAAGAGGATGAGAGAGGTGGGGATGGTAGAAGAGAGGGCAGATTAGAAGAGGGAGTAATTAGAAGCAAACACTTTTGAGGAGGGACAGGGTGAAAAGAGAGAATAGAATAAATGGCGGGCGGGATAGGATGGAGGGAGATGTAGTTAGTCTTTCATAACATGACTATTATGGAAGTGTTTTGCATGACTACACATGTATAACCTGTATCGAATTTTTTGCCCTCTCAATGAGGGTAGGTGGGGAGGGAGAAAGGGAGAGAATTTGGAACTCAAAGTTTTAAAAACAAATGTTAAAAATTGTTTTTACATGCAACTGGGAAATAAGATATATAGGCAATGAGATATAGAAATCTATCTATTCCTATAGAAATCTATATTGGGGGAAGGGGTAATCAGAATGCACGCTGTCTTGGGGTGGGGGTGAGGGGAGAGATGGGGAGAAAATTTTGAACTCAAAATCTTATGAGTGAATATTGAAAACTAAAAATAAATTCATAAAAAATATCGAGAATAAACAACAGTGGGTAGGGAAGAATGAAGAACAGTTAGCAACTTTATGAAGAAAAATCACTGGATCGTAGCATAATGTGGTGGGAAGAGCACTGGATTTGAGGTCAGCAGAGCTGGATTTCAGTTCCAGCTCTGCTGCTTATTATCCATGAGACATTAGACAAGCCACTTAACTTCCCTGGTTCTTGGTTTCTTCATCTGTGAAGTGAGGGGCTTAGAATACATGCCCCTTCCAGCTTTAAATCTATGATCCTGTAGTCAGGAAGCTTAGAGAGATCAAGGGGAATAACTTTGATCAATGACTTTCTGATTATATACCAACCAAGCGAGGTATAAAACAGAAGGGGCAGTTGTGATTGGCAAACAAGAGAGACAGTTGTGTAATAAGACCAGGTTCACTTCCTTGGTAACCATGTTACATCAAGAAATGTATAGGTAGGTAGGTCCCCAGAACACTGGATGGCCTCCCTGCACACGATTCCCAGGAGAGTGTAGACAGAAGTCAAAGCAGGATGAGAAGCTGTGCCAGGGTTGTGATCTGCATTGTTGGAGGGAAAGGGAGATCACACCTTATAGAAATGGCCCCCTGCACAGTTACAATCCGGTTCTTATCATCCATGTTTAGATAACCACAGAAAAGAACTTAGGTATAATTTAGTCCAGTTTTCTCATTTTGCAGTTATGGAAACTGAGACCCAGAAAGGTTAAATTCATTCAGTGCCTACCATGTGCCAGGTACTGTGCTAAGCACTCAAGGCCAAACAGCTAATGAGTGTCATAGCTGGCACTGTATTCCAGATCTCCATGAGTTCATATGACTTTTCACTAAATCCTGTTGCCACATAATTTAACTCAGTTTTTTTTCTAATTGCAGCATTAATTGTGGCACATTAAGATGAATGAATGACACTGTGGTTGAATTAGAAATCCCTTTGCTATGGAGCTGAAATGACCATTTAGAAGCAAATGCTTTGTGTTGGTTTAGTGGATGAAAGTACAGTGATACCAGTTTTGTGCCACTGAAACCCAGCTGGGTTTGAAAGATCAGAGGAGAAAAGTGGTTAGAGAGTTGGTTCTAAGAGCTGGTTGATTATAAAGGAGACTTCTTCTGCCTCTTTAAGAACCATATTCTTGTGTACCTCAGTTTATGTAATAAATGTATTGAAAATTTTTAGATAAGTAGAATTTTAAAAAATTAAATCCTGTTTTCCCACTAACTCCCCTTCGTAATTTCAGGAATTTTTTTATCTTAATTTCTGACTGATCTTCATCTTTAAATGTCTTTGAACAAGTTAACTGTAAATTTCTCTAATCCTTAGCCTGTCTGTCAAGTAGTTAATAATGTAAATATTCACCTTAATGTAGTATTATGAGGGAGAGAAAGGGGAAAAGAATCTGTGCTGCTATTTAAGTGATCAAGTGAAGGAAGAATACTTTTGTAGTGAGAATAATCATGCCCTAATGCATCTGTTTTGTAAGTTTAGAATTTTCCATATGAGGATTTGTTAAAGTAGAAATGTATAGCTATGTACTTAGATTTTATAGAGGTTTCTTGGGGGAAGAGGGTTAATAGAGGGTCAAGCTAGATATATGAGACTTAACTTGAATTCATTATTAATTCAGAGTTGGATTAAAGGGAAGGCTCTTCAGAAGAAGGCAAATTCTGAGTTGAGGTTTAAGGGATGATAGGAAAAGTGGAGGTTGGAAAAGGAAAAGGAAACGTTGGAAAAGTGAACAAAAGAGGTTGTTCAAGATATAGTGCACCTTACACAAAGTTTAAAAAGTGAGAAATAAATGGGAGCTGAAGTTTTTTAGTTAACATGATCAAAGAAGCCAGTCCAAATGATAAAAGAGTAAAAATAATAATAGTAATAGCTCACCTCTATATAGTACATTGTAGTTTCAAATACTTCACAATGCATTATCCCACTTTATCCTTATAACAGCCTTGTGAGCTAGATAACAACAACACCAACAACAACAGTATCCAATGTTTCCATGGTACCTTAAGGTTTATAGAATGCTTTATATGTATTAGCTCATGTGACTCTCAAAACAATCTTGTAAGGTATTATTATCCCCATTTTGTAATTGAGGAAGCTGAGACTCAAAGAAGGTAAATCCTTCCTCAAAGAGCCATGAGAATCAACTCAGATATTGTGTGTGTGTGTGTGTGTGTGTGTGTGTGTGTTTATAGATCTAGAACTGGAAGGGATCACGAAGCTAGTTGGTACACCCCCCCTCAGTTTTACAGTTGTGGGAACCGAGACCCAAGAAAATAAAGTGACTTGTCCAAGGTTTCAAAGGCAGTAATCATCAGAGGCAGGATTTTAACTCAGGTCTTCAGAATCCATTAGGTGTTCTTTCTATTACATTATACTACTTGCTTCACTTCATAAATCTTGAAAGACTATATAAATGTCATTATTAAAACTCTTAAATGTTAATAAATGAAGCTACTAGTTGCTGTACTTTAAAGAATATAGAATCCTTTCATTTTTTTATCCATTATGAGAAGCAAGCAAAAACTTAAGAATATAAGGAACCATCAATAATTTGCTAAAATAGAAAATTGTTTTGCTTTCTAGACTTGGTAGCTACATAGTATGAAAGAGCTATAAAAAACATTCATTTTCCAAAAAGAACAGGAGAGGGGAAAAGACCCAACCGTATGGAATACAACCCTTGTCCCATGGAACTAAAGTAAAAATCAAAAGTTTGTATTGATGGAGGAAAGTTTGTCTACCCTCTTGTATTTTAATTTATTTCAGGATGTGGCATGAACAGAAGCAGAGATTATAGAAAATAAAGAAATCTAAGAAGAATAAACTTGATCAGATCCTAGACTTCATTCCTAGACAAAACACTTTGTGTTTATCAGCTTAGATGGAGGTCTCTATTGGAGAGCCTTGAGAATCTGTCCTTTAAATTATTGACATGAATAAAGATGGTGTGCTCATCAGAGTTGCAAATAACTTAAAACTGGGAGAACATAACTAATATGTTGGATTCCAAAGTCAGTATCAAAAAAGATTTAGATAGGCCATAATGTTGGGTGGAGCCTCTGAAGACAGAATTTCATGGAGATATACTTGGGGTTAAAAAAACAACCTCATAAATACAGGGTAGGGAAACATGGATAGAAAAGCAGATTTCCATTTGATTTAAGGAAAAATTGTCACCAATTAGAGATATCCACAAGTGGAACGGACCACCTCAGGGGTAGTGAGTTCCTCTGCACCAGCAATTCTTCAGGCACAGTCTTTGTGACCACTTATCAGGGATGTTGTACAGGGAATGCTGAGGTGAAATTGATGAACTCTGAGATGTCAGTCAACAAGCATTTATTAAGCACCTCCAGTGTACCAGGTACTATGTTAATCAGTGGGGATACAAAAGAAAGACAAAAGACAATTCCTTCTTTCAAGGAGCTCATGGTCTAGCGGGAGAGACAACTTGCAAAAACTATGTACAAACAAGATATAAACAGGGTAAAATGGAGATAATCAACAAAGAGAAGACCCTAGATTTAAGGGAACTGGGAAAATCCCTTCCGTCTCTAAGATTTTATGATAGTACCTTCCTAATATCAAATCCCCAAGTGTTATAATCCAGGCAAATGTTTTTACTTAACACTGCCTTATCAGTTAACATTTCTGCCTTAAAGTCCTGAATCCAAGAGATTTGCAGTTGTGTAAGTTGCCCGACAACAGAATTCTTCCAGGTTTTTAAATAGTCTCACTTACTTTCTTCTATGACTGTATGTGAAAATACACTTAAGATTTTCAAAAACAATTGATTTTATCTGGGCCATTTGTTCAGCAAATTTCTCTAATTCATGTGCAGTGATTTCTGTAAATAATTTCAAAGATAATTTTCCTACTACATAACTTTTAGAAATTATTTGGTGTAATAAAGTCTAGATAAGTGGCATCATAGCATAGTGGATAGAGAATCAGGAAGACCTAATCAGGGATGGGGAACCTGTGGCCCTCTAGGTCCTCAAGTTCAGCCCTTTGACTGAATCCAAACTTCACAGAACAGTTTGTTCGAGAACAATATGAACTTGGATGACCAGAAGGATTGTGGTGCCCTTAAAAGAAACTGGGAAGTTAGGAAGGAGTTGGTTTCTGAGGAAAAGCTAATGAGTTCTGTTTGGGATATTGAATTTGAGATGCCTATGAGATATCTGATTTAAATGTCCCAGTAGGCAGTCTGGGACGGAGGATGAAATTTAGGAGAGGACTATAGCTATATCTACCTGGGAATCATATGCTAATTGGACCCATGAATACTGATGAGACCACTGATTGGATGCAAAGAGAGAAGAAACTAGCCTAGGAAAGAGCCTTAGGAACTGTGATGTAAATGATGAGATGGCCAAGGAGACTTGACAGAGACCAGTCAGAAAGTAGGAAGGGAGTTTAAAGAGGGTATTGTCAGAAAAAACCCAGAAATGAGGGGTTGGTAGACAGTTTCAAATGCTGCAAAGAGGTCAAGAAAGATGATGACTGAGAAAAGGCCGTTGGATTTGGCCATTAAGAGATCGTTGGTAATTTTTAAGAGAGCAATTTAAGTCAGATGATGAGGTTGAAAGCCAGATTACAAACAGATGAGAAGTGAATGAGAGAAATGAGAAGTAGAGACAGATTGTTTTCTAGGAGTTTCCTTGTAAAGGCAAAGAGAAAAAAAAAGGCAAAGAGAGATGCAGAACTTTAAGGGGGATAGTGGGACTAAGTGAAGATTTGGGGGAGACTAAGACATATGTAGACATTGAGGAAGGAGCCAATAGATAGAGATTGAAGATGGGGGAGGGAGTGATTTCAGGTCCTGCAGAGGATAGGATCAGGTTTGCAAGAAGAACACTGAGACTGGAGTAAATGAGGAGAGTTCTAGGGAAAGCTAACATTTATTTCATTTAATCCTCAAGGTCACACAGGTATTAAGTGTCCGAGACTGGATTTGAATTCAGGTCTTACTGACTCCAGCCCTCTATGCATTGTGCCACCTAGCTGCCCCAAAGATGTCAAGGGGTTGTGTGATGTAGAAAAATTGAAAAGCTCAGTGTGAATGGCTGGGATTTTCCCCCGTAGTGAACTATGACGTGACTTCCTCAGCTATGAAAGTCAGGAGTAAGTAATGATATAGGAAGCTAAAGGAGAGAAGATTTATGCAGCCCACCTTGGGGAATGTGATAGAGAATCAATTATGGGGAGGGTATAAGAATTGGATTGCCTTGCAAGAATGAGAGCCCAGGCGAAACTATTCAACAAAGATTTGGAGTGGCTTCTTCCAGCATGCTTGACTGATATCCAGAGCCTTGGTTTTTTTTTATCTATTAATTGAAGATGTGATCTCTGAGGCCCTTTCTAACTCTAAATCTGTGAACCTAAGTTGACCAACAGTCATCATTCTCCATCAGTAGGACTTTCTTTACCAGAAGTTTCCTACACCAATAAAAACAATAAGTCTAGAGGAAAATCTTATATTAGATACCAATTTATGAAAAACATCATTTAAATAAGCATTTTGCAGTTATTGATGTTGTGTGTGTCTATTTTTAACAGCTTCATATCTCAAGGTGAAATGTGAAGGGAACAAACCAAAGTAGTGATCAAAAATAGGTTACCCATCTCTTTCCAGGGTGCTTGGAATTCCCTCTGTTAGTCGTTTTTTAGGTGGATAAGACACTGTTCCAGAAAATCTCAGTTAAAATGCAAATGTAAATATATTACCTTGGAGTTAAAATATTTTAAGCCTTAAATACTCATAATTAGCAGGTATTAGTTCTCTGATTAGCTGGGGATGGATACTTTTACTTCAGGACTGGAAAGAAAATGGGTCAATATTGATGAGAAGAGGCGAGATAGATCTGGAAGCAGAGTCCTTGAAGGCTTTTGATGGGGGAGAGAGAGAAAAAAAGAAGGGCTCTGAAAAGGGAAGTGGAGGCCTGCTAAAATTGCTTAGCAATTTTGCCAAGCCCTAACCCTTACAGCCCTAAATGAAGCACAGTTAAAATACACACTTGATGGGAAATAGTCTAGAGATAGAGTTATAGAGCCCATACTATTAAAATGAATTTTACACCATCATATTCAACTGGGTTGTATAATAATGATGTTCGTGGAACATCATTTACCTCTCTGACATGCCTGCTACTTGAGCAAAATAATACCGTAGTGGATGAGAACTAAACATAGAGGCATTCTTTCTTTTGGAATCTAAACAGAGAGAGCAAGCCTAGAAAATAGCATGTTAAATTCACATGTGGATTGTTGGCAAGACTGCAGTTTAGTTTTATCCAGTGTATTTCTGATGCATTTCACTAAATGCCTTTTTCAGAAAAGCGGGGAGACTGGTAGTCAGCCTGATTAAAGTGAGCGGTGACTCAGTGGCTTTAGAAATGGCAGTTGGGGAATTGGAATCTGAAAATAAAACCATACATAAATTGACCAAATATTTTTCAGCAATGAAGTAACGAGTAGCAAGAAGTAAAGCTTTATTGTATGCTTTACATAAGTGCCTCAGCTGGTTGGGCAGATCGTTATCATGCTGCCACTTTCCATATCCTTGCTGCTCCTACCACATGTCCTTTGCTGTTGCTCTGTTGGCCAAACATATGTAGCAGTACCACGGGGCACAGAACATACCCCCAGTTACTAAATGCTGCCAGATGTGGTTAGGATGAATTGATTTAAATGACTATGATTTAAATAGTTAACTTTACCTGTTTTCTTTTGAGTTTCTTTCCTATAGTAAAATGCATTTTTAAAATGATTCCAGTCATGTTTTGTGTCTTGTCCTACCTCTTTGTGCTGGGGGTGGGGGGAAGGCAGAAAGAAAAGAGGGTAGCTATTTGTTTCATTCAGCTCTAGTGGTTTCGACTTTTCTTTTTTGGCAAATAATTGTTAGATGCAACTGATTTACTTAGTGAGGACTGTTTTGTTTAAAGCTTAGGTGAATCTCACAGGTATGAATTTTTAGCTGGAATTATGAATTTTGTCTGAGCCCTATTTATTTCAACTCTTCTAAAAGGCAATTTTCTCACTTGGCCTGAAGAAGCCAGTAGTTGCTGCTTCAGTAAGCTAATCTTACTATGGAAGAACTTTTTTTTCTGTTTGCATTTTATCATGTATGAAGCATTGGGGTGAGTCCATATCTAAGAGACAAACCCAGATACCTGTTTACTTGTTTTTCATAACAAAATATTTATTGAAGGAATCCATTTAAAATTTTTTTCATTTTAAAGGCAGATTACTTTCACTTGAATCAATTGATTGTGTGGTAGTTATTTTTCATTGTCTTGCTTGTTTTTCTGGTGGTTTTTTTTATATAAATAGGGATAAAAACTGGAGCTGTGATTTCACAGGTATAGAGACCTTCCAGATGGGGAAATTCTCTTTGCCAATATAGGTCAAAACCTTCTCTGCAACTTATACTCTTGGGGCAGGTGTACTTAACCATATATCCAGCGACTTTTAAAAAACATATATTTTAATAACTATTTTAGAATCATGGTTCCTTTGCAATCTTATGTATTTTATGTGTTTTAAAACATTGTTCTGAAAAGTTTATAGGTTTTACCAGACTGTCACAGGGGTCTATGCCATAAAAAAGGTTAAGAACCTGTCTTAATCAGTTGCTATGAAGTTAAATCACTTGCCCAGGGTCCACAGCCAGCATGTGCCAGAGATAGAGCCCAGGGTTTTTTGGCTCCAAGGCTGGCTCTCTGTCCACTATGCCATGATGCTTTTTGAGAAGTTAAAACAAAGCTAACCTTGTGCTAACCTCTTTGATTACATGGTCGGGAAGGTCATCCTTGCCACTATCAGGGCATAGCAGGTGGGGCGATGAGAACAGGTGTGGAGTGTATCTGATTATGGCAAAGCCCTAGAAATAAAATAATCTTAAAGCACATATATTATCCGCTCCTCCCCATCAACTGAACACTTACTTGATTTTCATGATATGTAACCTTTGCTTTCACATATCAAGGAAATGCCTTAAAAGACAGGTCCGATACTATTCTGCAGAAGCCTACTTGCCAGCTAATATATTTTTTTTTTCTAAATACAGAACAGGAAATGGAATTTGCTTACTGTATATTCTGTCTCTAGTCATTCTGATGTCTAAAACTATCTTGATGATGCATGGTGAGGTAGAAAATCCTCAAGGGGACCAAGCCCAAAACACTTTAAGATCAAAGCCAATACCACCTTCAGTCATACTGCACTTGGAAATAATTAGGTACATATCATCTGTAGAACACTGGTGTGCTTTATGCTGTAGTCTGCATTGGCTGAAACTTTGGGCCACATTATCATTCCCAAGAAGAGTGTGCTGCAGTGATGTGGAGGTTACAAATGTATAAATAATCACAAGGAGAAATCTGTCTTCAAGAAGAGGCTGTGATCTCCACTCTGTTGAGGTGAGATGAGTTTCTAGCTTCCAGTTACATGTTGCTCACAAACAGGAAGCAACTGCAGGTTAGGGCTTAGCTATCATTGGAAATTTTTGTTGTTTCACAAGATGAAAATCCAAACAAGGTTATCACAGGTTTAAAATGAGGTCTTCCACTTCTAGTTTAGAATGCTTTAACAGAGATAGTTTCTTTGTACTGGCTATGTGTTTTGGCTTTTTAATGGAAAAAACAATCAAGTGGGAATAATTTTAAGAAGTGAGATTCTTCAACCTAAGAGTTCTCATAAAGGAGTTAACGAAAACTTACCAAAAAAAAAGAACATACACTAAATTGTAAACTCTTTGAAGACTTTGAAGAAGTCTTATTCATCTGTCTCTTTCTTCTCTTCCCCTCCTCCCATCTAGCACTTAGTAATAGATGCTCAATAAATGCTTGTTCAGTTTAATTGACTTGAAAGAATTTATCTCCATTATCTATGGGAGAATAACAAAGAAAACCAGGGACTTGCCCCTCCCCATCCACCACCCCATGACCTATTGGGTCTCAGAAAAATCAGAGCTTTGAAATATTTTCAGAATACATTTCTCAGTCTTTTTTCCTTGACTGCATGAATGACAAATTCAGCAAAAATTCATTAAATGAGTACTAGGTGCTGGCTCTTCAGACCTCCATTCTCAGATTTCCAGGTGCCAACTGGATATCTCAAAAGAGATGTCTCATCTTAAACTCAGTGTATCCAAAAGAACTTGTTACCTTTCTCCCCAGACTCTCCCTTCTTCCTAACCTCCCCATTACCGATGAGAGTACCATCACCATCACCATCATCATCATCTCTAGTATTAAAGGCTTACAAAGCACTTACAAATATCAGCTCATTTTATTCTTACAACAGCCCTGGAGATCAGTGCTATTATCTCCATTTTACAAATGATGAAACTGAAGCAGATGAAGGTTAATGACTTGCTCAGTCACAGAGCAGTTAAGTATCTGAGGCGGGATTTGAACTCATGTTTTATTGACTCTAGGTTCAATGCTCTAGCTGTATAGCCTAACTGTCTCCAGCACCCTTCCAGTTACTCTGGCTTGGAACCTCGGTGTCATCTTCAATTCCTTACTGTCTCTTATCCCTGATCCCCATCTAATCAATTGCCAAGTCCTGTCATTTCTGCCTTTGTAACATCTCTTGTATATGCTCCCTTCTTTCCTTTGACACTGCCATCACCCTGGTGCAGGCCCTCATTGCCTCACACCCGGACCTTTGCAGCAGCCTTCTGGTTGGTTTCTCAGTCTCAAGTGTCTCTTTATTCTAGTCCACCCTCTACTCAACTATCAAATTAATCTTCCTAAAGAGCAGGTCTGACTATGTTTTCCCCACCCTCACCTCTCATTCAACAAATTTCAGTGGCTCCCTATTACCTAAAGGATCAAGATCAATATAAAATCCTGTTTGGCTTTTAAAATTCTTCATAATCTTTCTACTTTTCTAGTCTTCTTCCACAGCTCCCATCCCCCCATGTATTTTTAAGTCCAGTGACACTGGCCTCTTTGCTGTTCCTCAAACAAGACTCTCCTCCCAATTCCAGGCATTTTTGCTGGCTGTGAATATATCTAGAATTTTCATTTTCCCCATCTCTGCCTCCTACCTTCAGTGTCTTCCTTCAAGTATCAGCCAAAATCCCACCTTCTGCAAGAAGCCTTTCCTAGCCCTTTGTAATCTTAGTGTCTTCTCTCTGATAATATCTCCAATTTATCCTGTGTGTATCTTGTTTGTACACGATTTTTTGCATATCATCTCTCCCAGTAGATCATGAGTGCCTTGAGAATAGGAACTGGTTTTTGCCTTTCTTTGTATCTCTAGTGTTTAGCACAATGCCTGCATGTGGTAGGTGCTTAATAAATGTTTGCTGACTTGACTTGGTTTAACTTAGGTATATAGAAGCCTTGGACTTTGGTTTTTGCTTCTTGAAATGTGCCCTTAAGGTGTAGGTGCTGTGCTGCTCTCTCTCCAAACCCACTGTGGTGCAGTATTTACTAAGGTGGGAGTGAAGGTATATAGAGACTAAGTGGGAGGGAGTGTCTGGATTATCACAACAGTCACAAACAACCACTTCCATGCCAATAAAAGGCAACATTTGGAAAAGGTGCCATAAAAAACCAACAGATAGCTCCTGCTTTCATACCTGAAGTAATTTTAGTAAGGGAGAAATCTTAGAGAACTATTTAAATTTTCCCAAGTCGTTACTACTTATTCCATGGGATCTAGCAGAAGCAGAACCAATTGTAAGAATGACCTTTGAGAAAGATAAACAAAATGAAAAAGCTTAATGTTGCAGATATGTACAGTGGCAAACATCCCCTCTATCTCAGTCTCCTAACTCCTAAGAAGCTTATATTTGGGAACAAAGAGCTATTAGTAGGATGGTCATGTTCATACTTGTTTAAAGAGCCTAATTTATATGTAACATACCACTGAGTGGGGAGAATGGGTATTTCTTCTAAAACTGCCGTTGATAACTTGACTAGCCCTACTGACTTCCCCCAGCATAAATTGAATTGTCCCCCTAGAGTTGTCCCAGTGTTGTCCACTGCTAGAAAGAAAGGAGACTCTGGAGTTGTTCCTTGTCTGATTTTGAAAATATTTTCAAGAAAAGAAAGAAAATATTCTCACATTTTTGTATCTATTGCTTTTCATATTCCAAAGCACATGCTTTGTTCCATTTGGGATTAGCTTGAGGAGATTCGAAGCTATATTTTAAAGAATATTTAGCTGTTTCTTCTCACTCTTTCTTCTACCCCTTTTTTCCTTACCACCCCTAACTCCCAACAGAGCCAAGAGTAATTGTTTGGTGGTCACAGGATTGCTGACCTAGTTGGAGTTAAGACATCCACCATGTCAAAACAGGAGTCCACTTCGAGGGAATATTTTTGTCATCCTCGCAATTTTTACAGATACATAATTTACACATATAGTACTGCTGGTCCAAGCCTCTTTTCCTACCCGCTCTAGGAACTGAGTTCCCCATTTTTTTCTTTCTCCTTGATTAGGAAACAGTTCAGTTTTTTCTGACATTGCCACTGCATGTTAGTTTTCATCGCAATTTGCTACCTCTGAGACCTGGCCCTGTGGGGCTCACGTAGTATTTGAAAATAGAGTCAGTGGCCTTGAAGTATTTTTCTGAATAAATGACAAAATACTTTTTTGATGTCTGTTACTCTGTTTCCTCAAGAAACACATGCGTAGGTAACTGACCAATGGTGAGTGTCATTGGCACTAACAGGTTTTCTAGTTTTAATGTTCACGGCCTATTTTTTTTTTCGTTCTAGCTGTCTGAATGATTAATGTGACTAGGAAAATACTGTTGACCCATTTAAATCATGTCAAACAACATCCCTTGCTCATCTACATAATGAAATACACACTGAACATTAAATCTTAAGTGTGGGAGCCAGTGAACTACAAAATAATGTTTTACTCATTTAGATTAGGAAGTAAAACATAGGACATTAGTACTAATCATAGTATTAAATATTAAACCATGCAAATTGTAATTGTCATTGAGAAAGAACTATAACAGAAAAGACTAATAGCATTTTAGCTATAGCAGTTAATTAGGGGAGCTTGGGCGGGGGGCGGGGGAGGTGTGCAACACTGTGAGGTTTAAGGAAAGTATGTGTCAGAGGCATTTTTAATATTCTGATATCATGGGATTTATTTCATATAGTTGAGTTCTTTCACTTGTTAATCAGCAGTTTGGTAGTCTTAAAAAACAGCCGTCTCAAAAATAGAAAAGAATCCTCTGTGTATATTTTTTCATTATTTTAGTAAAATATCCTCTGAATTCTTAGTTGAAATGAAAAGTTATTTTGATCATCCATCAGACAACAAATAAGATAACCCTTTAAAAGAACGGTTTTAATTTTATGTGGACATTATTTTCAGTGTGTTTAAATAAATACAAAATTCAAAGATACTGAATTTAGGCTATTAAGTTTCTATGGTTACGTACCTTTCTGAGTTATTTTGTGTACTGTGTAAATAGGTCTATGAGTCACCTATAATTATTTGTTTTTTTGTTTGTTACGTTGGTAATTCTCTGTTTGGTTGAATTTAATACAGTTCACACCACATGCTTTGGTTTATGTATATTTTAGTGTGTGTGATTGACAGTGATTGAGCATTTCTCATGGAGTGCTTGTTTTTTTTTTGTCATAAATGATGTATGTTGGTAGTTCTAGAAATGTAAACAAGTTCTTCCTCTATCACTGTTTAATAAACAGGAAATTTTATGCAAAGAAGAGACCTTTGTACATTTTAAGCAATAAGGTAAAAGAAAATCTAGCTTGATATTCCTATGAAACATTCACATTACAACTATTTTTTAACCTATTCTTCAGAATTTGTTCTATAATTCTGTCAATTACTCAGGATATTGAAGGTTACATAGGGTCATATGGGTAACCATACTATTGAATGAATAATATTTAAAGATAGGATAAAAATAGAAGTTTTCTGATGAAGCTCCAATGTATGTTTTCTATAATAAACTTGGGAATGACTTAGCTACACAGTAGCACCTTTGGGTAAATAGCTTCTCCCAATACCACCCTTTACCCTTCTCCCCTCCTACTCTATGCACAAATATGAAAACAGCTGGTATATCAGTTCAGATATTTGGATGAATACCTAAGTTTTACAGAGTTGATGATAGGTCAGTTGGTAGAAGAGTTGATTTTCCTGTATTCAGTGATACTGAAATTCCCTTGTCTAAAAAGGAAGTTGGGATAAGAACAGAAATTGAGTCTTTCCTAATTCACCCAATTGGACAATACCTATGAACTCCCTGGCTCTTGCTTTTTTAGAGCTTGGAGTTTCCAATATTAGAAGGTTAGGTAGGCTGATGTAGCTACCCGTTTATTAACATAAATTACCTGTGGCACATTAAAAATTTTTAAACGAGTCTTTCACTGTCAGTCAATACACTTTTATTTTTGCTTACCATCAATCAGCTAGCAATCAGGGGATAAAAAATAATTGGACTGTTAGCCCAGGTAAAATGTAATTAGATAAATGTGGAGAAAATCCTGTAAGACATTCCCTTACAAAAACAATGGATTTTTGGCTTAGCCGCCATTTTGTATTTTGTTCCCTACTCTTAGTCTCCCTCTAATGGATGTGGGTTTTTTTATTATGTCTGTATTAGAAATATAGTTCAAAAGGTTATAAATAATATTTCGCTACTAGGACAATTATATCAAAGCCTTTTAGTATAAAAATGTGAAGATGGATTTAACTGTCCACCGAGTGTGACAGATATTATCCAGTTCCATCAGTAAGAGATAGCAGTTTAAGTTAAATCATGCTTTCAGATGTGAGCAGAAATTATAGGTACTTTAAAAAACAAACATTTTGGGTTGAGGAAGTGATTCTATAGTCAGATATCTCTCTTGCCAAAGGAAAGTAACATCCTACTAAGTACTCAACAACCTCCCCTTTAAGTATGTACTATTTGGGGCACTCTCCAGTTATTGTATTAGTACCCAAAACTATGGGGGTAATTGGGCCTTTGTGCTTACAATTAGCCAATTGTGTATCTGGATGTATTACACATACAGTATTTTGTGGTGACATAACTATACCAACCCCAAAGAAAACTACTCTCAGAAAATATGAAATTTTCTTTTTTATTACAGCTGTTGTATATTTTGTCTTTATTTTCATTGTGAAAATAACCCTTTGAAGTGTGACCTTAGCTTCTATTGTTTTAGAGCTATGTATATTCAATCACAGAAACATGAAAGTACATTGCTTTCCTAAAGCCTTCGCCTTTTCATTTTGGGTTGTTATTACTGACTCTAGTGACCATCTCTTCTATTGCATGGTGATAAGGCAGAAAGAAAAATCCACAAAATTATCAAAACCATCCAGTACAGAATTTGTATTCAAATGTATTCTTTTTATTTTCTGTTCTTCACCTGGAGTTATGCAATCAATGAAAACATTGCATGTAAAGCATTTTGGTGTAGATTTTTTAAAGGCACTGATACTTCATTGTTCAGCCCAGACAGAAGCTTCTGAGCTATTTTATGCCAATTGTTTGCAGAAATGACTTTAAATGGTACACATACATACTGGGGGAAAAAAGCCAACCAGCTCTAAGACACTGCATATAGAGTATCACTGGTGTTTTTGCAAAATAAAACACCCAGATTCTCCTACTTGTTTTCATACACTTTAATACAGTAGAAACAATGCATATTAAAGCTGTATCTCTAGTCAGCAGCAATGAGGCTTTTTTGTCCCCTTTCCTAGGTTTCCTATGGTACTATGTGATTTTGGTCCTAAGTAACTCATATTTTGGATAAGATTATGTATGACAGGAGAACGTGTATGACCTATTCTCTAAAAGAATTAAAGGCAGGCAAAGATGCTGCCAAGTAATGGTACTTTATCTGTTTTTTAATGTAAGATACTTTTCATATAAATTGTTCCTGAGATTCAAATCAGCGTGTGAATCTTATCAACTTGTT
This sequence comes from Trichosurus vulpecula, assembly GCF_011100635.1. Classification (NCBI taxonomy): domain Eukaryota; kingdom Metazoa; phylum Chordata; class Mammalia; order Diprotodontia; family Phalangeridae; genus Trichosurus; species Trichosurus vulpecula. The sequence goes on from NC_050574.1 coordinate 226,035,358, forward strand.
GTTTCTGGTTCTGATTTGTGTGTTTTATTACAAACTCCTTTATTTTCTTCATCTTCACCAAAAGTGTGTAAGGTAAAAGGAATGTTTCTCTTGCTAGACTTTGGAAAGTTGAAATTTGCCAGATGTCTTATGCTAACTAGAAGTCTGTATTCCCTAGGTACCACCAGTGTGAAACTCTTAATACTACTCAGCCTGAGCTTTTGGACTTGATTCATTTCATGTTGTTCTGCGCTTCTGCTTTAATTAGCACTTGTCTTTTGTTTTGTACTTATGTGATGTTGCTGGATTCAGAAAGCCTACAAGAGGAATAGTTTTTTGATGATATTTTTTCACAGTGCTTAACTAGAATAAAGTATTACATTTTAACTATGGTATTAATAAATCACTTCTTTATTTTCCCAGGAAGAATACAATATTTCTTTGTCCAAAAAGTTGGCCTGTGTATATGCATTGTTAAAATGCAAAAGAATTGTATTTTTCTATAAACTTTAACTTATAGGCAATTAAATCTGCTAGAGTATAGTATGATTATAAAGGCAAGCTTATTAACTTGCCATTTTGATTTGAAAAAGGAAGATTTCCATCTTGAGAAATTTGACTACAAATTTGTCCTTCCTTCCTTCCTTCTTCCCTTCCTTCCTTTCTTCTTTCCTCCCTCCCTTCCTCTTCCTTTCCTCTCTCCTTCCCTCCTTCATCTAGTAAGCAATTTTCTGTTAGCTCTGGACTTCAGGTATGAGTTCTTACTACAGTAATTTTTTATATCAAAAATGTGGGCTAGGTTTCTAGCATACTATTCTTCTTACTCCTCCAGTATGTATCACTGTAGTAAATATTCTCGTTTCCCACTTTTGTTTACCATAGGCTGGAGGATGGTTTATTGTGTCTTATTGCAAAGGAGTAGAATAGTGATCAGAGAATTAGCAATCCAACTTTTTTAAAAAAGCAAAATGAGAACTTTCCTTAATTTTCTTCTTGTTTTTCATTGACATTATACTCCATCAATTGCTATTGATAGAAAAAGAAGGAAAAAAAGGGTGGCATGGAGCCAACCTCCTGAAAGAGCCATGGAGAGGGTCATGTTTTGTCCTGACCTGGGCACTGTTACTTGAATGTTGTTATTATTAGGCAAGGGAGCCCTAAGGCTGTCACTCTTCCTGTACATAGAAGAGGCTCTGAGTCTTACTAGCTTTCCAACTTACCTTCTCTAGGACTGTGACCCCTGGGGCTTAAGTTTATGGCTGAATGATGAATTCTGAGAACTCTAGTTATGTATTTGCTTCACCTTCGTTTGAATAGTCACACTAAGCAGAGAAATAATAAATGGTTTCAGAAGTAGTGGTGGTAGTGTGCCCAATTTTAATATGAGAAAAATGTAAGAATTCAAAACCTTATTGGCCTTTATTAGCTTACTCTAATCTAGTGGAAACTGCCAACTACAGCATTAAATGACTGGTACAGATTGTGAGATTCATGTTACATGTTGTTTCTGTGTAAAAAAGCATTTATGATTGATTTTTCTGGCCATTAAAAACACCCTGCATTTCATATTATCTTATGCTTTCAAAATATGATATGACCATATTGAATATAAATAACCATAAAGCCACTATTCTTTACATCTGAGTTGGAATCTTTATTTTAGGCAAATATATGTGCCAATACATTTTGGGGTTCAGCTGTATATTTTACCATATTTTGAGCATTTTTAAAAAATCTCTTTCCTCCCCTGCCAACACCTGTATAGCAAATGGGATTGTATCCTCATTAAAAATGTTGTTTAATAAACAGTGTAGCCTTATCATCTTGGGGGAGGGGAGTTGTCAAATGCTGCTAATTAGACAAAAATGTTTTTTTACAGGCTTGTAAAACAGATTTAGTCTTCTCTCTGTAATGGCATCTTGGCTTGTAATCCAGGAAACAGTCGTGTATGGTGTCCATATCCATGATTTCCTGAAATGGAGAAAAAGTGTGGAAAGCATCTGGAGAAAAGGAGACTCCCTTTACCAGCTTGTTTCCTGTAAGCTAAATTGGAAGACCTTGTCTGTGCAAATAGATTTCAAAATAGAGCCTGCCCTTTGACTGTCTCCATAATTACATGGCTCTCTCTGTATTTTATTTGGCTGCCAGAGCAGTTAACCCCTGGAAGTAAGGGGCTGATGATGGCGTGGGCCAGCATGGCTACACATGTCCATGTGAATAGAATACACTGTTTAGAGAAGCCTAGCTAAGACCTCATTACACTGTTCTTTAACTTGACTTAGAAATTTTTACAAGTTAAATAATGTTGATTGTGGTTGGTTAAAGGCCCACTATATATAGATAATATATTGGTATTGGTTGTTTAAAAAAAAGCAGGGGGGAGGAGAAAGTTCCTTGTTGCTTTGATGTAATCAACATCTGTCAACAGAATGAATTTGCTTTTGTTTAGTTTCAAGGGCTCTTGTCCTTCTGCTTTGCCCAATCAGTTTCTGCTTCAGCCTGGGGCATTCCTCTATGTTGTTCTTTTATTCACCAAATGCACAGGTTTTCTCTTGTGAAATATGAGCTTCTCTTCTGCTATACAGGTTACTTGTAGTTGGAAGAAACCTTTAATCTTTTACATTTATTCTTGAAATGTGCATCTTGAATAGTCATAAAAAATCAATAAGAGAGGTATATTAAGTATGCAGACTATTTAATTTTCCACTCACTACAATTTTTCTAAGATAGAAACACTCTCATGCGGATCTACAGTGTTTTAGGGTAAGAAATAGAAGACAGAGATACATTTTGTCATATTCCCTTTTGGTTTTGAAACAGAGTACTTTAAAAGCTTACGTCCCTACTCTAGGTAATTGGCTGGAGTTACTGAAGTGTTATCTTTCCTTAGTTCCTAAATTAGCCTCTTCAAAACATATTCTTATAACATATTACTTACTGAGACTGCCATAGGAAGCATTTTATTATTATTATTTTAAGCAGTTAGTTAAAAGTATGTCAAAGACTGCCATGCTGGAATTAGATGCCTTTTAGAAGTTAACCTGTTCTTTAAATAATCTGATTTAAAGTTAAAATAATTAACAAACATAAATCCTGTATTTGACAATGGTTTGGTAAAATATGATTGTTTTCTAATTTGGTATCCTAATTTGGCATTACTTAAATCTAGCATGGAGTCCTCACTTCATCCAAAAGAACTGCCTCTATTGTAAAAATCAACTAGACATTAACATACTATAAATAATACCTTTGTAACTAGATCCTGGCTTTTTCTGATGATTGCAGAAAAATCATATTAAAAGAGACATTTTTACAGTGTGTCCTTTAAAATTATAGATTATCTCTGTTGAATTTGTCAGGCTGATTTTTATGGTTGATAAGTTGTTTTCTGCTCTAACACTTGATACTTTTGAAACGCAGAATAACTGAGAATTAAAAACACGTGATAGTGCTTCCCTTGAAATGTATTTAATGTAAATGAATGGTTTAGATGGTAATAGGCCACATCTCACCAGAAGTGGACTTCCTTCTATTTTATAGCTGTTCAAAAAGAAACATCTTAAAACAACCATTGGAAAGTTCGTTGAACCTCTCTTTTAAAAAATACTTGTTGACCAAGAGAAAAATCACATCTACAAGGCTAAAATCAACTTAATTAAGGGTCATTAATAGAGGTGCACATAAAAAGCCCCACTGCTTAGTGGGTGAAATGGGAGTATTTCATTATGGAGTGTAGCCTGTGTGAACAGATAACAATTAAAACAGACCTAGACTAAAAGGCTAATAAATATAGGGCACATTGTGTGCTGCAAAATTAGTCACTTAAAATGTACCCCAGCCTCCACCACACTTGAATTCTGTAATTCTACCTTTGGGGCTGAATCTGTTCAAGGAGGGGAAAAAAATGCAGCCCTCAGTAGATTATGTTATTACTGTATATGGGAACATTTAAAGCCATACCAAAGATTTACATTGTAAATACAAATTTAAAACAGGAAAAATATGCCACAAGATCCAGGATACATACAGTAATTTTGAGAGGTGCTCAAACTGCACAGTGTGATTCTCCATGGAGCGAAAGAAGCACTTGACTATAATTTTCAGTGTTCAGCACAAACTATGTGCTGATACAATTTTTGTGACACTGAAAATAATTCTTATTATTACACTCGATAGCAGTAAGTATTCTAGTATTCATAACAAATAACATATAGATTTGCTACCTAAAAAAAGCCTGTACAGAGTTTTTGTTAAATAATCAGCACATCCTCACTCTGATGATCTGTTTTGAGACCAGTAGTGATGATAAAAAGCATCTCCTTCTTGAGCTCCAAGCTCTCCTGATGTTTCTGATGCTTTTTCATTGGAGTTTTACATATATGTACCAGCTTGGTAAAACTGCCTGTTTCAGTAATTAGCACCACCATATAACTCATGGCCCCCACCCTACCCTCCAAGTAGCTTAACAAAATGAAGATGAGCTGTGGATTGTAGTTGAACAATAGTGAATAGAACACTGGACCGCAATAAATGGGGGGAAGTATGGCCTGATAGGAACAGGCCAGGTTGTTCCTGTCTCTGATGATTGATGAGGTGGGTGCATGAAATTAGTTGTGAATGCAGCAACTCAACTTAAGAGTTTGTTGAAAAGAAGTATTAAAAATACTGTTTTTACTGGGAGTGGTAAGGGAGAGAGGAGGAGGGAAAGAAATGTATAGAAAGTGTTAAAATAGTTTTCTGGAAATTATGTTAGTGTACTATTTTTTTTCCTTTCAGGGCCATCTATTAAAATGAGACATGGAGATTTTTGTTTTGTTTCCTTGTGGGTTTGAGAAGAATCTTGTTATGCTAGTTTATATTTGATAAAACAAATTTTTTCTTTATTTCTTTTTTCTAGTCAGGTTTACTACAACCTTTATCTTGGAATGGCATGTGGTTGGTTTAAGTACATTCTTCATTTCACCTGTGAAAGGACTAGAGTTTTTTTCCTCCTAGTTTGTAATGAATAGTTAGTGGAATAACAACACAGTACGGTACCTTATTATCCTGTTATCTTGTGACAACATTTATAGTGTGTCTTTTATGGGATAGAGGTAAAAGATTTCTTTCCAAATAAAGAAGTATCCTGTGAATGCAGAATAGTTGATAAGATAACTTGGCACATGTATAGCTACGATTGTTAACAAAGTGAATGTTTTTGGTTATGTTTTAGAGTTTAGAATCAGATATTTAGAATTCTAGTATACAGTCAACTCTGCTTATATCTGCCTCTACCCTTTTATCAATCTTTTCTGTGGCAAGTCAGGTACAATGGCAACATTCTGTTTATCCTCATAGAGAATATCTAAAAGGTATCTATGCTTCCATCTAAATGAGAGAGGCATAGTGGAAAGAGTAGCCTTGGACCAATGACATTGTTGAACCTCAATGTCTTTATCTGTAAAATGGGAATAATGATACCTTTACTATGTAGTTCTCCCAGGTTGTTGTAAGACTCTAAGGAGATGATGTGTATAAAGAGGTTTGAAAACCTTAAAACTCTCTGTAAATGTGAGCTGTTATTATTGTAGTTAATAACACTATAACCCCAGAGAGGTTGGGTGATTTGCCTCAGGTCATACATACAGCTGGTGTCTGATCTTGGATTTGAGCCTAGGCTTTCCAAGCTCCAAATCCTCCCTACCTTCCCCACTGGGTCATGCTGTCTCTCAAAGATATGCAAGTCAAGTCTAGTTGGTCTCATGCCTAGATGAAATGTTTCAGTGTACAGAAAAAAATTCCCCTTTTGTGACTCTGTACTAGAGCTGGGTAAAACTGGTAGATGGCCACCTTGTAAGGGGCTTGGCTGTTTTGACTTAGGCTTCATCACCATTCACAATTCCTTAGCTCTCAAGAGGAGTTAGTAAGAGATTTTAGGATTCATCCAATCCAATCTCCTAATTTACAGATGAAGAAATTTGAGTCATGGAGAGTTTACATGGCAGAGTCAAAACTATCCTCAGACCACTAATCTAGGATTTCATGTTATCACTGTGGAAGCCCTGATAACTGTTGGTCCCCTTGAATACTTTTGGATGTTGGGATGAGATTCTTAAGTGATTCTCATGGAAAGTGTCATCTAAATTCTTGTGGTTATCCTTAGCATTTACTTTTTCTCTTGTTAAAATGAAAAAGCTCTACCACTATCCCCCCTCATCACAAAACAAAACAACTCATTCCTTGAAAAGCCCATTATGCATCTTCAACAATACAGCACACCTACTTGACTCTGGGTTGGAACACTTGCTTTAAAAAAAAACAAACAAAAAACAAAAACGGAATATGGAAAGTCAAAAAAGTACAATACTACCCTCAGATTCTGGAATAACTCAGTTCAAGTCCTAGCTCTGATTCATAGTGGCTGTGAAAGGTACCTAATTTCACTGTACCAGGCAACTCTCAAAACCAAGTGCATGAACAATTGCCAGTCTCCATCGATAGAGGGAATTTCCACACTAGGAATTTCCTCTGTACAGCAACAAAATCATTAGCTCATCCTGAAAAAAGAAAATTTTATAAATTATAAAAGAAAGAAAAGGGACATAACACAAAATCAGATAACTCAAAAATACTTTTATTAGAAGGGATTTATGAGAGATTACTCCTGACTCTAGTAATGGTTCTAGAACATTTTCTAGTTTCTTCATCTCTAAAATGGTGCTAATAATGCTGGCATTTGCTATTTCCATCATTGTTATGAAATAAAGAGAGTTTTAAATCTTAAAGCAGTTTATGAGTATGAGTTATTAATTTCTATCACTGACCAGTTTTGATCTACTGAATAATGAAGTACATTTCCTTCCTCTGTAGAGGGGTGAGGGACTATGGGATCAGAATGTTGCATATGCCGCCAGAGTCCTTTGGTCAATTAGTTTTGCTTGTTTTTATGTGTTATGAAGGAGGGTTCAGTAAGTGTGGGAGAAGACATTGGCAAATGACTTGTGGTGTAGGAAAAAAATGAAAGACATCAGTAAATCTTTAAAAGAAAAAAAAGAAAGAATTTTCTACAAGTGTAATGATGAGCCAGACTACCAAGAGATAATTCTCTTAAATGGGACCTACTCCAGTATAAGCTCACACTACATGTATGAGTTAATTAGACAGGAATTCTGTCTCCCAATAGAAATGAATGCTGCGGTTTGTTGTTGCTTGATATTCTGATATCTCCCCTTCCCCCAAAAAGGTTTCATAGGATCTTCACTGTTGCACAAAATAAGATAACATATGTCAAGATCTTTGGGAACCTTAAAGCATTATATAAATGTGAGCTGTTATTATCGACATCATCACAGATTTAAGTTATGTTCTCAAAATATAACAACTACATATTATATAAATGTTATTCCTATCCTTTCACAGCATCATTATGAAGGGTGTTTACTATACATCTGGTTTTTTTTTAATTTAAAGTCAATTTAAATTCATTTTGGTTTTGATAACTCCCTGAGAATTTCCTGACACCATACCAGGGATGGGAACATTGTCAGTGGCTCTGTACTGTAAACTATTAATCCGAAATATTACAGGAGGATTATTCTAGATAATCCCAGGGATCGTGAGAGCACATCAAGAGAAAGCCATACTTGTAAGTGATGAGGGCTGTACAACTGGACTTTGTAGAATCAAGTTAGCCATGAATTATGCTTGGCTGCCGATTGTCAAGCAGTGAATATGTTACAAACCTCCTTTGGGTATGACTCAGGTGTTTGTTGTTGAGTGTCCAGTGCTTAGTCTTGTCTGTGTAATTTAGTTGCCTACAGTCTGATACTAATGAGGCCTATGTCAGGAGTTAGATTCTAGATGACTGTTTTTATTCAGTGACCTTCAGAGAGATGAAAATCTTTCTTATAGACTTATATGGACTGATGCAGAAGGAAGTAAGCAGAACCAAGAAAACAATTTACACAGTGATCACAACAATGTAAATGAAAGAAAAGGCAAAATGAGCACTGTCATTATAATAGCTAAGTGTGGATTGTTATATATACTATCAGATGTGGCTGATGTGTTGTGTTATCTCTTTTTTTAATCTTTGGTACAAGGGAAGGCTTGCTGGGTAAAGGGAAGCAGGGGAAGAGATATATTAAGAAATAAATGTGATGTAAATCAATAAGTCAGCAAATGTTTATTAAGCATCTATCATGTGTCAGGCACTCTACTAGACATTGGGGATAAAAATACAAAAGTAAAATGGTCCCTGCCCTCAAGGAGCTCATATTCTCCTGAGGGATTGTAGCATGTTCCCAGATAGTAAGTAGAAGATATATAGATATAGATATGTATGTATGTATATGTATATATGTATGTATATGTGTTATAGTTACAGTTACTTGTGGGAGATACTAACAACATGAAAATCAGGAAAGGACTCTTAAAGGAGAGCTAAGCCTTGAAGGGAGGGGTTCCAAGAAGGACAGCTTAAGAACAACATTGCAGGAATGGGGAAAAGCCTGGTGAAGGATGGAATATGGTATGCCAGGAACAGCAAGTAGGCTGGTTTGGCAGAAGCCTAGGTGAAGGAAAGTAATGTGTAATCAGCCTGGAAAAATAATTGCTCAAACAAAAGGCATACAGAAATTAAACTTTAAAAAACAACAACAAAATGCAAACAAAAGCCCAACAACTTCTCTTTCATAGCTACAGACTGATCCTTTACCAGAGCCAGGCATCTCACAAATGTATGTTTCTGATCACAGGACATCGTGGATGGCTCAATCTAACCCTATCAGCCTTTTGGGAAAAAAAAATCAGTAAGAAAGATACCTTGTGTTTAAGAATGGTAACAGGGATAATCATTAGGTAGACTTTTATGGGTTACAAAGCACTTTCTTCATAGCAGCCCTGTGCAGTAGGTAGTATAATCATTTCCCCTTCTCTGACAGACAAGGAAACATGTTTATAAAGCTTGTTCACACATCTAGAAAGTGTGGGAGCTAGAATTTTAATCCCACTGTCTAACACCAGGTCTGGTGTTTGCTTTTGTACTATACTGCCTTCTGTATAAAACTTTTAATTTTGCAGAGTACCTTCGTGGGTTTTGTCTCATTTTATACTGAAAATAATCCTGTGAGAGATTTAGCAAAAGGCAGCATTGGAATAGTGGTGAGCATGTTCATCTTGGAGTAAAGACGTGGGCTCAGATTCCATTCCTTATCCTTATTAACTATGTGACAAGGGGCAAATAGCTTCATTGTGCCTTGGTTTCCTCATCTGTAAAATGGATATGTTCATAATGCTAATACTTACCTACCCCACAGGGTTGTTTCAAATCTCAAATGAGGTGGTGTACATAAAGGGTTTTGCAAACTGTAAAGTGCTGTATAAAATGTCTGTTCTTTTCATTTTAACTAATTCACAGATGAAGAAACAGAAGTACAGGCACATAAAATAATTTGCCCAAGATCACAAACTTAATGAAGGAAACAGGATTAGTATTTTCTTATGTTATTTCTTTTTTTACTTAATTTTTGTCAGCTACCAAGCATTTATTTTTTTTCTCCCTCTCACCTCCCCTCAACACTAAAAAAAGAGAAGACAAAAAACTTAATAACTAATAAGCACAGTTGAGCAAATTAAATTCCCATTTTAATCTTGTGCAAAAGTGTGTGTCTCATTCTGCATAATAGTCCATCAGGACTCTCAGGAGGTGAATGACATTTTTCATCATCAATCCTCTGACATCATGATTGATGATTGCCTTAGCCAAAGTTCTTAAGTCTTTCAAAATTGCTTTTGCAATATTGATGTAAAAGCATTAACTGTTCTCCTGGGTCTGCTTACTTCATTCTGTATCAGTTTGTTCAAGTCTTCCTGGGTTTCTCTGAAATTGTCTCTTTCTAGCAACACAGCAGTATTCCATTACATTCATATACCATAACTTGTTCAGTTCGTCTCCAATTGATGGGCACCCTCTTACTTTCCAGTTCTTTACAACCATGAAAAGAGATGCTATAAATATTTTTATGCATATTGGACTTTTTCCTTCTCCTTTGATCCTTTTGTTGTGTTGGCCTAGGAGTATCACTGGAACAATACCATATTCTTTCCACTCTGCTCCTCATTGGTATGGTTAGTTTAGTGTATGGAAGGTACATTTTAAAAAATGCTTTAATAAAATAATGCTTTCATGTGTCTAAGTCTTTTGGAATAATTGACATGTATATACATTTTAAAGTTTGCAAAGCATTTTATATACTTTATCTAGTTGGTGGTTTGTTTTTTTTTATTCAGAACAACCTACTGAGGTAGGTGCTAAAAGTATTCCCTTTCTACAGATGAGAAAGCTGAGTCACAGTGAGGTTAAGCTAAGTGACTTGTCCCTGGTCCACATTTAGTTAGTGTTGGAGATAGATCTTCCTGGCTCCAGGTTCAGCACTCTACCACCACCATGTTGCCTTTCTAGTGGAACTGTTTTGTTTGGTTTTATCAACTCTTTTAAAATACTAGTTAATGCTAAAGCCAGTCAGCAAAAGCAGGCCTTATTTTGCAGATGAAAGTACTTGAAAGAGCTCCCTGAAAAAGACTGACTTATTGGCTAGCCAAGTTGGCATAAATAATGTCCTTTTCAAATCCAATTAGAGCCTTGATTTCTGAGGCCATTTTATGAGAGGACACTGTACTCTATCCCTGTCACAGTTACTGTCCAAAACTAAGTGACTTGTCTGGTGTCTTGGATCTCTCAATAGCATGGGCTGGAGAGTCACTTCATCTCTGTTTTGTGCTCATTACCCCTTCGTGTGAGGCCCTAAATTTTTTGCCATGTCCTTTATTCTTTCTTTGACTCAAACACTTGCCACTGGTTTCATTGTAATGCCCCACCGTATACAACTTAACACATAGTAATCTGATCAAGGTCAAGGGGTCCTGCTGGCAGTTGGTCTGTGTAACTTGGAAGAAAATCAGTTTGACTGAGTGTGAAATAATTCAAACAGGGACCTGAATTAAGAGTCCCCTTGGTTCTGTCTTTACCGGATATATCCCACAGAATCTTCTCACAGGTCTGATACATAGCAAGATGGTTGCAGATATTTGTATCTCATTATAGAAGGATGTTTTGTTGCCAAACATAAAAAAAAAACTACAGGCTAATAAATATGCTACAATAGTATGCAAAGTAATGAATCCAATGGGCCAAAAACTGTGCTATCTGCTTTCCTTTTCTATCTGGGGAATTCATCTTTTGGAATCAATAAATATAGAATAATTTCTAAGTGTTACACAGCATTTTTTTTTGGCCATAGCAATGCATGCATTTCTTTGTTTTTAAATAGACATTTTTTTTCCCCCTCAAAGGTCATGTGACTGGCTGTCCTAGAGTTTTCTGTTCACCTGTCAATCCTGTCTACTCACACAAGCAGACAAGCAATCAGCAAAGAAGATATTTCTTTTTCCAAAGACAAAAATGCACATCTCATAGCATAGTTTTGCCTGCTGCAGTCTCTTCAGCTCATCCAGTTCCTCAGGTACTGTGAAGCCTGTTCTCTGCTACTTTTTGTAGTCCTAGAAAGGTTGGCTGTACAAAAGATTGAGTACATTGATTTGTTCTCGTGATTGTGAGGACATGTACATCATGTGTCTGTTACATGCTTTGTGATTTGTCATAGAAACACTCATGTTAAGAAGTTCTAATAGGCTCTTCCAGGCAAAGGATTGAATCTGTTCACTCCAAGCCAGGAACTCCTCCACAGCATTTAAATTTGCATTCCTAGCTTGAACAAAGCACATATCCTATTTGTTTGTTAAAGCAAAGATTTGAGTTCTGGGTAGGGGACACCTCAAAGAAGTGGGTTAAAACTGACAGACGATATAGTTTTCCTAAACCCTCCTTTCATAGTTCCATTATTATTGCTGCTGCTTTAAAATAGTTTCTTTAGAATAAATAAAACAGGATACCAGGCCTCCGAGTGTCCTTGAGATTTTCAGGGATACAATCCTTATAAAACGCTACTGGTCCATTTTTCAAAATTCAGTGTAAAGGAGGCATAGGAATCATGTGGGAAGAATCAGAAAAGCTAAAAAGGAGACATTCAACACAAAGGCAACTATTTTCTTTTTCCTCTCTTTTAATATCTTTCCCCTTATAGTAAGCCTTTAATAAAAATATCATATTTCCTAAAAGTTAAAAATACCATCTCATTGATAAAGTTTGTTAAGACTGAGTAGACCAACAGGGCAAAGTATTTTCATCTCATAAAGAATAGGGATATAGTGCTCGATATTAATGATGAAGGAGTAAGAATTTAATTTGTTAGAAAAGAAAAACTTATAGAAATGGCAGTGCTTTGATTCAGCATTGCCTTAGTAGTAACCATTGCCTATGCTCTTGCTTGTAGCTCTGCCTTCAGCAGATCACCCAAAAAAACTGGGTCATGGTCATAAATTCTTTTAGGGAGACTTATTGTAGTCTGAGAAGAGCTAACATTTATTTTTCCACAATAAAATAGTGACAAATCAGAGCTGTGAGTTGGTGGTTGAAACAGAACGCTCTTGGAGGTACTTGCTATTAAGACAAAATAGAGAACTAATGTTAAGAACTTTTGAGGTCCCTAAGAATTGCATCATGTTTTTCATAAAGAGGAGACTTTAACCTCAATGCCATTTAGTATTTCCCCCGATATTTCAATTGAATGGTGTTGTCTTCCTCAACTTCCTGTCCTAAACTTCTGTGTAGTATTACTGTATACTATTAAATCATACTTACGTAGTGATTTCTATAAATAGTTTGTAAAGTGCTAAGGAATCTTTTGGGACTGAAAGAAACTCTGTATGTACAATATTGTTATTTATTTTCTGAATCCCGCCCAAGAACTTGTGATAACTAATGTAGAGAGATTATGGCCTTTTTAAATGATAAATAATAGAAATATTACAGGTAATTTTGATTTAAGGGATCTGTGTCTACTCCTTCTGCCTCCCCCTCTCCCCTTACTCTTTACATGGAGATGATTGCAAAGCATAAGAAAAGGGTAACTTTTTCAGTGAACTTGACAGCCACCTTTTTAGATATATCTATTCAGAAACAATATTGTCAGTTGCTACCTTTTGTACAAATTTTACATTTATGTTAAATTGATGAAAGTGCTCTTATTTAACCATTTGGCTGTTTTGAAGTTTAGTGGTATTTTTCACTAATGATTCTGATATGTTTCCCATGGAATTAGGAGAAAGAAAATGAAACTGTTTGTTTTGACCAGAAGTCTACTATAGTCTAACTTGAATCTCAGCACCATGAGGTTAACAGAATATGTGAAGTCAATCCTAACTGGCAATGTTAAGTTCACAAGGGCAGTAGAAGAAATACTGAGGCAGCCTTGAGGGTTTGTTCTTTGGGCTTAGGGAGGTCGATGCTTCAACAGGAAGGGCAGAGTGCCATGAAGCAGAAGGCTGTATCTGAGAAAATGATCCCATTGTCATGCTCAGTGTTCTGATCTTCATTTTCAATCCTTTTTCTTCAAGCACATAAAGAAGCCAGACTATGTGACGACAGGCATTGTACCAGACTGGGGAGACAGCATAGAAGTTAAGAAGGAAGATCAGATTCAGGGGCTTCGTCAGGCTTGTCAATTGGCCCGTCATGTCCTCCTTCTAGCCGGAAAGAGTTTAAAGGTAGTACTTTATGAGAATTTATTTGGACTATTTATGGAGGCTTTCCTTTTAAAAAAAATTATCCTTTTAACTCTTATTTAATGTATGTCCAATTTGTTAGCTTTGGTGGGAGGAGGGAGGAGGAAGGTTACATTGGTTCTGGATGGATATTCAGAAGATAATTTTTAATCTGTGTGAAATTCACTGGATGATCATAAGTATCTAGGGTTAAAAAAAGTTCTAGAGCTGCTTTTCCCTAAATAAGACTTAACCAAATAGATCAAAAACATAGACTGTTTTGACATTGAAACTCTTCCCATTTGCCCTCAATTTACACTTGTTCCTTATTCCTGTTCTTCCTATCATTTTTGTGCTATATCTCATCTTTTGTCTCCTTTTTTCCTTGATGTTTTCTTTTCTCAGGAAGATTAATTATAATAGTGTCTAGTTGTATAATGCATTACAATTAACAAAACATTTTGTATACATTATGACATTTGATCTTTGCAGCAACCTAATAAAATTGTTGTTCAGTTGTGTCCGATTCTTTGTGACCCCATTTGGGATTTTTTTTGGCAAAGATACTAGAGTGCTTTGCTTATTTTAAAGATGAGGAACCTGAGGCAAACAGGGTTAAGTGACTTGCTCAGGGTCACACAGCTGGTAGGTGTCTGAGGCTGGATTTGAATTCAAGCCTTCCTCATTCCAGGCCCAGCACTCTATACACTCTGGCACCACCTAGCTACCCCTTGACAGCACTAGTGTTGTTGGCCCCATTCCCCAGATGAGGAAACTAAGGCAGAGACATGAAGTGACTAGCCTAGCCATAAAGCAAATGTCAGAAATGGGTCTTTAACTTGGGTCTTCTGATTCCACTCCACCATTAACTGGAGCACACAAAGTCTGGCCACAGTCAGAGTAGTTATGCACCTTTTAGCCTTTACAATGGCTTCCACCATCCTTTTGAATAGCAGGATTCTTCAGTGGCTATCTGGAATATCCTGTGGTTCTGCAAAAGTTGGTGCAGAGTTTAGGGAGAGAGACTTGCAAACAAAGTTATATTCTCCTTCCATGCAGGTAAGAACTCTTAGTGTGAGTAATTGGGTGAACGTGACAATCCTTAGCCACAAAGGAAACAATTGTAGCAGCAGTAGATTATTTACCACAAAGAACATGACTTTTCTTATCCCACCTTTCTTTGTGTGTTATAAGTTGGGGCAGAATTTTCCTCCCTTCCTCTTCAAAGAATTCTCATGTACTCACAAAATTATAAGTTTGAAGGGTTCTGGAGCAATTAAGTGCCTTCTGGTGGGGGGAAGGGGAACTAAATCGTTTAGGAAAGGGGGAAATAAAAATATATCAAAAGCTGAACCCCTCATTCAGTAAAGTATTTATTGAACTCTCAGAGGGGGCTCGATACTATATAATTCCACCAAATGCTTATTGTGCAAAATATGGATAAATAAGGATACTAGATGCTTCCCTACAGTTACAGAAAACTGATAGGCAAGAATAAAATTATGTCCTAGAAACCAGATATGGATTTTTTTAAATCACCCAATAAAAGCAAACAGCATTTTCAATGATGTCAAAGACTGTTGTTAGTAGATGGAAGTCCACAATCTTCACACAATTTCCATCAAACCCAATTTAATGTTTTGCCCAGATTGGGGGATACAAAGCTGACCTAGTTCTCTAACTTTATCATACAAATTAAGCCCTTTATTTCCCACATTACATCAACCCTAGAATTCTGACCAGTGGTGAAAATGGATGAGAGACATTGCCTAAGAGCACATTTCCGGGAACAACAGGGTACAATAACATGTGTATTGTTTAATTGCATATAGAGAATTTCCAGGATCCTTCAAATTAAAAAAAATTCCATTTCATAATAAGTGCTAACAATATTATATACTCACTTAAGCAGCAAGGTACAAAATTTAGACCACTATTAAAACTCATGTAAGCCATTAAAATATTGTACTTATGGTTTTTGGCAACAACTAGTGCAAAACAAACGTTATTGCATTTCTTCTGCCACAATCACATTTATTAAATAAAAGAAATATCTTCAACTGTCTCGGCATACCTTTAAATAAAAATTTAATGTTTTAGGTTGACATGACAACTGAAGAGATAGATTCTCTTGTTCATCAGGAAATAATCCGTCACAACGCCTATCCTTCACCTCTAGGCTATGGAGGGTTTCCAAAATCCGTTTGTACCTCTGTAAACAACGTGCTGTGTCATGGTATTCCTGACAGGTATTCATTTCTTAATAACACATTGTTCCTCTGCTCACTAAAACCTGAAACCAAGATCTACAGCCCATGTTGAAAGACACTGGTTTAATTGAAACCCACCTGCAAGCTTCCGTAGTTACATGTGGTAAAGCACTGATTATGAAGTCGTAGTGCTTCTAATTTGACAGAACACTACTAAACCACAGCTTAAGGTCTCTTGAAGAAGCATGTAGTTTTTAAAAAGGGGGAGGAGGGGATGGTAGATTTGTACGTTAAATATTTTTTTAAATAATTTTAGGTTTTAATGATGATAATGATAATATCTGAATGTATGCAGATATTGGCCATGATCTCTTATTTTGGCTGCGTGCAAAGAAATACCAGGTCACCAATAAGTAGGGTCTTTTGATGAGCAGTGGAAGGTTATCACACAATGACAACAAGTTTGAATTAGATGTTTCTTGTAAAAATCCATGTGATTATATTTGTTCTCTTAAGTAGCAAGAGCTGAAGATTAGATATAGTTATTCCATTTATTCCCTCCTCCAATCCAAATTATCTTTGTGTCTCATTGGTTTTTGTGATGGTAGTCATTAGGTGTTTATTTTTATGCTTCTTTTATTGAGGCCTGTCTATCACCATTATTTTTTTTTCTGTTTATGTTTCAGTCGACCTCTTCAGGATGGAGATATTATCAACATTGATGTCACGGTGAGTAAATCATATAAAAAATAGTCTTTGATCAACTTCAGAATTGCTGGTAGCAACAGGAAGAAGAGTAGATTGAAAATGTGGAATGCACAGATGGACGTGGTGTTTACTTCTAAACCCAGGAGCAAGCAGCTGGTTTCCTTTTTTGTTTTTAACTCTGTGTTTATTCCAACGAGACCCAGGCCTGACTTGAATTTAGGGCTGGAATCAGATGCACTGAGATCAATGTTGGCCTAAGTGAAATGTCAACCCAATCCTGCTATGTGTCATGTTTTTGAGAAGGTGTAATTGTTATTGATCCACTGTGTAGTTAATGCAGAGCGCCGCAGTACTGGGCAGCTGCTGAAGATAGATATGTATGAGATGAGCTAACATGAAGAAAGCCAGCATTTTTCCTTCACTCTGCCAAGATTGATCTTCCTCTTCCTGCTGATTTTGAGTGGGGCCTGTCATTATCTTACTCTGTCATTAGAGGCTACATTGGCCTGTGTATGTCAGTCTATTTGGACAGCAACTCTTGTGCTAGCAGTGTTCCCTACATTTATTAAAATCTCCGAAGGTAGTGTTGTGTTCCATTTCTGGTATAAAGAGTCTTGGAGTCTATCTACGCTCACAAGCAGAGAGCAGTTATCCCCATGAACTTAAGTTTTCACCAAATGGTTAATAGTGGTACTTTTAAATAACAAGGCTAAGTCATCTAACATAGGAACTCCAATTATAGAAATACAAAGCTTTTATCATTCCCTTAGCCTTTCACTATTCTCAGAGTTGAATTTATTTATCTGTGCTGTAGCAGTTCATTTTGCTCAAAAGGTGATTCATTTTTAAGGGATCTTCAGCTTTTTTGTTGCCCTAAGTGTATAATATACACCAAAGTCTTAATAAATCATAAACATCAGCTGGTCATTATTTGAGGAAGCTAGCACATGCATTTTCATTTTAGGGGGAAATACCATAAATATAGTTATATTCTGTCCATACACATAAAACCATTTGAAAGGGGGAAAAATGGTTAATACAGGCATACAACTGCTACTTTACTCTTTGTTTGATTGAATTAAATCAGTTGTTTTGAAAATAGCCAGTTGTTTGAATTAAGTTAGCCTCCCTCCCCTCTCAAGAATATCACTTTCTGTGTAGGCATAGCCAGTAAGTCTTTTGTACCAGCTATCTTAGTTTTGGGATTGATACTATTTTTCGTTATTTTGCTCAATCTGAGTTTGAGCCTCTAGCAAAGTCTTTGTATCCTGTTTAGAATACTTGAAGATCCTATTTCTTCCCAATTCAGAACTGTTTTTTTAAAAAAGTATTTAGTAAATTATACTTTAAATAAAACATTTTTCCTAATAGGCTCTTTCTTCAGCCACTGCCTGATTTGTGATTATTAATTTGTTTAATCATGCCAAATAAATCTTGACTATTTTGAGTAAAGTCATCCTTGGTGTCTCTTCTTTGGACAGAGAAAGAGTACTCTTTTTTGGATGTTTACTCAGAATTTTTAGCGTTTCTGACATCTGACTTCACAAAACTCTTTAACTCTTTTAACAAAGTTAGTATTTTGACGTATCTAAGAATCTAGAGAAGTCTGATACTTGTTTGGAAGGCTACATTCTCTGATTCTATACATTTTTAATAGAAAATAAACCTATGATTTATGATTTACTCCTGTCTAAGAAGAAAATTCCTCACTTCCTTTAATTGATCTTTTAAAATTAAAAAAAATCCAATTTCAGGGCAAAAAAAAACTATATTTTGTATGTGGAAGCTATGATTAGAGACTTAGTATAGTCACTGTAGAGTCTAAAATGTTGTTATTGCATTTATAAATTGGCTTTTTACAATGATCCTCTTCAGAACTACCAGAGAAGAATATTTCACACTAAATGAAAATTACCCAATCATTTTAAAGATGTTTTGCTGCTTACATTACTACATGATGTAATGGACTTTAGTAACAGCTTTGTAAAATTTCCCATAGACTTGGAAGACATTTCATTTAGCTCTTCTGATCTTTACATTGTCAAAAAATGAATTATAAAATCAAAGTCTTGCCCTTTTGTACATCACTACTGTGCTTAAAAATTTCCACAATAATTATTGTTCACTTTTCCATAGCACTTTTGGTTTATAAAGTGTTTTCCCTTTAATGTCCTTGTGACAAGGGAAGTATATTTTATAAATGAGGAAACTGAAGTCCAGGGAAGTTTAATGACTTGCTGACATCACTCAGCTCATGAGCATCAGAGCTAAGCCATGAACCTAGGTCCTCTGATTCTAAGTTCTTTGTTTACTCTACTACACCAGAGTATCCTCTGTCAAATTGGATGATAGATGTGAAAATACTTTGAAAAGTATAAAGTAATAATATATAGATGCAATGTGGAATAGAGCATTAAATTAGCAGTTGGGGACCTGAGTTCTCTTCCAGTTCTGCTACTAATTTGCTGTGTGATATAATCTGAACCTCAATTTCCCGATCTGTAAAATAGGATCATAATCATTTACCACATCACTAGGCATTTGAAAATACCCTGTTGAGTACTGTGAGAAACTATGTAAAACTGAAGTCTTATATCAAGGCAGACTTCATATAACTAGAAAGATCAAGCACATGAAACTAACACATTCCTCATTTTACTTTTGCAAGGAGACACATGACATGTAAGTTGATATCAAGAATTTATTCCAACGTACAGCCTCCAGATATGAGAAATGGCAAAAAGAGTAAGCCACCCTCCTCTACTCTCTATGCCAACAGTAATAGACAATGATCCCTGATGTTCAAAGTGATGGTGACCCTGAGCTCACAAGGTCTTACTTTGCCTTCTTAATCACTAAAAGACAATTAAATTATGTTCAACATCATTTTAGTTTTAAGTACATTTTACTATATTCAAATGTTTAGCTTTACTGTTCAGCAGCATTCTTCTAATTTCCATATGTTCCAATATTTCCAGGTCACATGGGTAATTGGATATGTGACCTTCAACCCTAATTTTCACACCTGTAAAAAGGAGGCGTTAAACTTGATAATCACTAAAGTTTCATGCAGCCCTAAAGTTCTGTGATTCTATAACTCTCTGTTTACCAGATTATTTAGTTAACCAGAAAACATCATTCCCTAAATTTTCTAGATAAACAATAGTACACTGTAATGTAGCTGTTCAAATATTCCCAATTCTACTGGGAATGAAATACTGGCATTAAATTCGCCTGTTGTGCGTTAGGGGACTGACACATTTTGCACATTTCTTCTGGTAGTAATATCTTCACTTCTAAAATGTAGAATTGATAAATACATAGGAATACATGGGAAATCCTAACTATATTAAAGAAATTATTTCTAATATATTGAATGTTTCTTAGTTTTATAATCCCCTTTGTGCCAACCATGGGTCAAATTCTTTGCTTGTTAGTGGTGAACAACTTTACAATATGGTGTTTGATGATGAGGGTATTATACTCACCAGACCTTGTTATACTCGAAGATAAATCTATGAGCCAAAATGTTCAAATGGCATTACTAATCACATTGCTAAAATAGCGGCATATTATTAGTCCTCTGTTTATTTTAAGTTTTGCAGTTTCACTACATAACTGCATTTTAAAAAATCTTTGAGTGAGGTCCAGTATTTTCATCCCATATTTTACAGATAAATTTCACATAATACTGTTTGGGGGACTGGGGAAGGGCAAAAGAGGGAAGTTGGGGACATACAAATCTATGAAAATAGATACATAATTCATTCAAAATATACACTTTATTGAGAAAGTGAATTTGACAACTAGAAAACATCTTGACATTTCTACCTGTAGGTCTATTACAATGGCTACCACGGCGATACTTCTGAAACATTTTTGGTGGGCAATGTGGATAAATATGGTAAAAAGTTAGTGGAGGTTGCCAGGAGATGTAGAGATGAAGCAATTGCAGCTTGCAGAGCAGGGGCTCCCTTCTCTGTAATTGGAAACACAATCAGGTAAGCTCTATACTGACAAGTAAAGGGAGGGTTGGCAAGTAGGACAAAGGTTATTGGTGGTTTGGTATAAAACTGATGACATGTTTTATGATTCAGAACCATCATTTCAGTCTGATATCAGTATGTGAACTGCCAGGCTGTAATGTTGTTCCCTGGGTAAGAAAAGGTTTTTAAAAAGTGACTTACACTGAGGTCAGCAAAGACACCTATGGAAACAGAATGTGTCTACAAGGCTCCCTTGGTTTTTACTGAGCAGGTTCATTCTGGTTTTATAGTTTCCCTTTTACATAAAACTGCAAAAGTTACTAAATAAATTTGACTAAGAAAACAATACGTGTCCCAACACTCTGAAGTTGGTGAGGAAGCAGAAAGAAAGGTGTCTCTAACCAAAAGGTGTCTCCCCATTGTAAAGACAACTAGGTGTTCACCCCTGAGTTTCTTACCTTTCAAAACTGAGGTTAAGCAAATAACCAGAAAGGAAGACCTCCTTGTCCTTTTTTTGGCCAGACCCATTTTTACTGTGAATCATTGGTAGTTTACACATAATAATACTCCAGAGAAGTATGATCCATAAGGCTTTTTTTGTGTACATGTATATTTGTCTTTTCTAAATTCAAGCTGTTTCTTTTACCCATTTTTAGACCTTTTTTTTTTTGGACAAATATTGCCAAATAGGGCACGTGGGGTTGTTTTTCATTAAAAGGCATCACATTTCACTGAAGATGGTCACATTGGTAGTCTGTAAAAGTGCTTTTCTCATTAATATAAACTATTGAATATATTCTGTTTGCCTAAAACATGAAAGGCTTAGTCACCTTGGAAAGATGTCTTTTTTTCTTTGTGAGCCTTCAAATACTTAAGAAAAAAGCGGTAAGATATCAGTTATATGTATTTATAGATTTTAAAATATTGTAACAGAGTCTGCATCAAACTTTAGTAAAATCTCTTTGGGTTATATCTGAGAAGCTTTTATTGAAGACTTTGAACAAAATTGTGTTTTTGACAGTTTTAAATTATAGGCTAACTAGCCTGGGAAAAAAAGGATAGTGTCTTTCTGTTCTTGCCTAGGAAATGTTGAATCAGACCCCTACTGGGAAAAGAAATTTAATGCATATCTCACTATCTTACTGTCCATGAATATAATAGAAATGAATTCAAAATGCAGTTTTATTTTTGCAAATGGGATGAGTCGATAGATGCACCTCATATTTGTGAACACCTAGGGTTCAACAAATTTACTGGTGGTACTCTTGCATTTTAACCAAATTTATTCTTCAGTAGAAGGGGGCATAGAACACTAGATTCTTATTCAGGCATTCTATCGAGCTCTGCATTCATGGCTGTGTCTAAAGGGCATGTCAGCCTTTGATTCTCTCTGAGAGGTAATTATCCTTTTCCTGTCACGGAACAACAAATGATAGCTAACTACAGAGGCACATTTGCAGTAGTCACATTCATCAACTGCAGAAAAAAAATTCAATTTAATTGTGCAACACAGCTGCACATAGGCTTTTTGAGCATTTCTGTTGTTCTCCCTGTCTTGCTATTCCTCCCTCCAGATCTATTTTTTAAACTTTTTTTCTGGTTATTTTTTCCCCCTTTTTGTCTCTTCTTCCATTTTTACTCTCTGTACTTTCTTGTTAAAGTAATTTTCCTTTGTGGCTCTCATTCTTTTTTCCCCATTGAAGGCTATGAATGTAGAAAATTATCACAATTACTCATATAATTGAGCCTCTTTGTAGCAAGTGCAACTCCGGTAGCCTTTCTCCATCATGAAAATGGTTTCATTATAGGGTTTTTCATATTCTCTGACACCATCTACACAGAGGAACAGGCGTGCAGATGAGATGTACTAGGAACAGGGTAGATCAGTAAGGTCACAGTAGGAATAATTAGCTCTGCTATGGAAAGAGCATCTAGGCCTTTTACTGCTACATAAATGTACTGTCCGTGGCTTTTAGTCACAAAAAAACTTACTAACAAATGGAGCTCCCGCCTACTACTTTGAAAAAAAGATTTGTATCAACACTACAATTTTCCATCATTAAGACTAATAACACAGAGCCTAGTATACATCAAGGGGAATAAAAAGAAAAATCTCACATTCAAGTGGCGGCTGGGTGCTGACCTTTGTTCCCTTTTTTTGTGTACGACTTAACTCTTTACAAAAAAGAGCCACACGCCACACCAACATGCAGGTGAACTCCAGCTAGCACTAGCAAAGCATGGCATTCAATTGGAAAATCTGATAAATCTCCATGCAGGATAATGCATTTCATTACATATTCACTACATTAATTCTAGCTATATAAAAAAAAAGGAAGAGTAGAATTGAAAGTGACATTGGATTTTTAGCTATCTGGATGCAAAGGTCAGTTTTCTCAGACTATGAATTTGCATGCCCAGGCTTCTTTGAAAACCACATCAAGCCTTGCAACTACATTCACAAAACTATATGAAAAATAATAGAGGATGAACTTTTTACTTTTACCCTAGTACACTTTTATTATTTAAATGCATTATGTGTACCATTTGGGGAAGAAACTGAAAAATTATTCTGATAAATGCTTGCCCTGGTTTGTTGAAGTATAATGTTTTTGGATAGCTATTATTTTGCCTTTTCATATGCAAGCAAAATCTTAAGAATAGCAGTACACCTAGAAACAGACATCATCCATAGCCAAAAAAAAAGAACTTGGAAACATTACAATCTGAAGGTTTACAAACCTTTCAACTCAGGCTCATTGTTTGCTAAAAGGCATTTATCATCTTTAGCATACCCTTCCCCCTCTACAACTGATCTCAGACCACACATACCATGAGAAGACCATGAATTTTAGGATTTTTTTATTAATGCCTATATTATATACTATACATGGAGGACTTCAACACTAGGGTAGGCTTTGGAATTCTGTGGGAAATATAAGATAATAGTGCTCTAGTATTGTTGGATAAAACAAGAAAATGCTGACAAATGTACCTTTGTTAGGGACTCTAATGGTATTAACTCATTGCACCCAATCACTTGCTTGAAGATGTTATTAAGTTATCATTTGTAGACATATTTGTACCTATAAGAATGTTGTAAAGATACACAGGTTTGTGCATTCCAAATATTTTACAGTTCAGTAAAAATAATTCATACTCATAGGTGTAAATTCCATGATCAAAGTCTCAATAAATGGTTTTTAAATGTTTAACTCATAAGTATATGTTTTGATATTAATTTAGAACAATATAAAGCAGATTTTTAAAAATAATCTGTTTCTATGAGATTATGCACATTTAAACAATAACTGGCTCAGGCAAAATAAGTCATTTTAATGTCATCTGTGATAGATTTTCCTTGACAGCTACTGTAAATTACAATTACACTGCTTCTCTCTGCACTTGAAAGTAAGCATTGCAATAAATTATCTTTTATTTCAATCCATCATGTCTGCTTTTCAGAAACAGAAAACCTCAAATAAAAGTTCAGCAGTATTGTAAGAAAAATACAGTAATTTGTGTTCCAGTTTGAAACAAAAAAAGTACCATTCTTTCAAAAAACAATTGTCGGTTTTCAAAAATATTACTAATTATACTTAAACATTACTTGTTATTGAAGGGTCCCCTGGACTTGTACATTCCTTCAGTGAAAAACAAATACTTAATTTAAAAATATCTTAAATATTTTAGGTGGGATTCTGTAACTTACCAAATCAGGTACTGTCAACCACTTCAAAGACATATTTAAATGAAAAACCATGATCAGTTTAGGGGTCAGTATTGTCTATTAGCTTGTAACAAAAATTCATTAAACATATACCCATATGCATCCTTTTTTTTTCTTTAAAGAGTGTAGCCATACATTTATTATTCCTTCATTTATTTGGAGAATGCATTTGCAGCTTTAAAAGTGTAAATGAAAGCTATTAAATAAGCCCAGCCTTACTTCTTCTCAACACCACCCCGCACCTCCCCCCAACCAGGAAACACCATTTCAGTTGAGTGTGAGCTTTTTTTCAAAGAGAATTAGATGAAAGAAAATTATCATGAGATGAAATTCTCTAAGTGAGACATTTGAAGCTGGAAACTAACTAAAAATATGACATAATAAGATTAATTTAAAATAAATTTAAAGAATAAAACGCATAAAGTCCTATTATTTCTGTTCCTTTCCTCTATCTCTCCCCTACTGCCCTCTCAAGGCCTATATAAAGAGCATCAAATTTTGAATGTATTCAGAATATTTGCTGGTAGAAATTATATTTCCAAGTACTTTCCCTCTCCGTTCTCTTTTGTTATTTTTTTTTACATAATAATATTTTTCACAGTTATATGCAAAGATAGTTTTATTTTTGTAAAATTTTGAGTTCCAAATTTTTCTCCCTCTCTCTCTTCCCTCCCCTCCCCCCAAGACAACAAGCAATCTTATACAAGTTATATGTGTACAATCATGTTAAACATACTTCCACGTTAGTTCCTGTTTTCTTTTAAATCAGAGAAAATAACCATAGAAAAGCTAGCACTAACAGCTTAAATTCAACAAAAGCAGACTTCCATCCCTCGTGAAATAGATGTGATACTCCACTGTCCAGGGCAAGAGAAACATCCTTGCATTGAAATAGGTCCTGGCACTGCCACTTCTGGTACCACAAAGGAACTGCATCTCATTCTCTCATCTCAGTGTTGTTAGCACTGCCATCTTCATTCTGAATGAACTAGTCAGGAGGAGTACACTCACACACTGGACCTTTCCTTGCCAAACAGGGTTACACGATTTGTTTTAGTGCTAATATGAATGAAATTCTCCGTTGGTAACCCCTACATTGTCTGTGCATATGATTTTCCAAATTACAAAAAAGGCAAATAGCCATGTGATCTATTAGTAAGTATCTCCACATTGTTGGAGATAGTTTAAACACTCATCACATGGTTGTTGTTGGGGTTTCTTGCCCCTTTGTCCTCGGTAATTGAATATAAATACTAAATCTCAATCCCAAATGAAAATTCACAGAAGCAAAGACTCAGAAGCATATGCTGTGCCCCCCAATCATCAGTCATTAGGGATGATGTAGAGTAGATGGTATTCAACAAAGGAGCCAACCATACCTTTTTCTGTTCTTTCTCTTTCTATTTGTCTTTGTATTCCTTTGACTTCGGGCATCCATAATGCATATATTCTATGATATTGCCAGAGCTGGACATTCTAGTAGAATCAAGCAAATGAATTCTTATAGGAGAGTAAACTCAGAATGGTTTTGACCAACCAGGTACTCCCAGAATCTCTTATGGACAGCAGAGGATAGCTCAAAGACTATTTCACAATGGACATGCTGTTTCTTTCTTCTTTAGAAGTGGACATATTGGTTTGACTCAGTTTTTCCTTTTTTTCTTTGCAATATATTCTTAAGATTTAGAAGTGATGCATCCCAAACGTTCAAGGCCCTGACTGTCAGGTTTTGTTGTGTTTAAGGGAGAGGGGAGGGAGGGGGAGAAAGGTGGTGGAGAAGAAATACCATAATTCAACAGACATTTGTTAAGCCTTTCTTGTGTGCCAGGCCGTTTGCTAGGTCATGCGAATACAAAGGCCAAAATAAAAAAAAACCAAAACAGAAAAAAAAGTCCCTGCTCTTAGGGAGTTTACATTGCTATTGGAAGAAAACAATAGATAACTAAATAGAAAATGTATGCCAAAAAATACAAAATAATGTCAGGCTGTGGGAGGGAGGGAACTTTCCTTATGATATGGCTTACTAGAAAATACATACCTGGGGGCGGGCTTTAGATAGAACTGCCCACATTTCTATAGTGCTTTAATTTAAGGTTTTAGAGAACTTTGCTCACAACCACCATGTGAGGTGTGTAGTGCCAATATTATTATCCCCATTTTGCAGATGAGGAAACTGTAACTGACAGAAGTTGAGTGATTGGCACATGATCACATAGCTAATAAGTATCTGAGATCAGATACAGACCCAGGTTTCCTGACTCCAAGCCCAGTACATTATCCATTAAAACCTATTGCCTCTCGATAGGCCATGATAGGTAAGTGGCACCATAGGGCATAGAGTGCCAGGCCTGGAGTCAGGAAAACTCATCTTCTTGAGTTCAAATCTGGCCTCAGACACTTCCTAGCTGTGTGACCCTGGCCAAGTCACTTAACTCTGTTTGCCTCAGTTTCCTCATCTGTTAAATGAGCTGGAGAATGAAATGGCAAACCACTGTAGTATCTCTGCCAAGAGAACCCCTAATGGGATTGCAAAGAGTAGACATAACTGAAATGACTGAAAAAAAACAACAAATGTTTCCCTGACCAACAGAATATTCCTCTTAGCTTCTTTGTTTCTTCATCTGCAAAATGAATGCTTTGTCAAGTGCAGTTACCCTCACTGAGATGTGTTAGGAATGGTCTGACACAAATATATGAATTGCAGTAGACTGCATTTATTTTAAAATATCTAGTTCTCTTCTTCCTTTTGTGTTTATATTTAGCAGTGACTTAATACTTTTGCAAATCCAACCCTGGAAAAATTTGTTAATTGTGCTAAGGCTTATTTGACCAAAGTAGAAAATATAAAACACACAGTGAAACTTTATGAGGTTTTCATAGCCCTTTGGCCCATACTGTAAGCTCTATATTACATTCTTCTTTCTGTAATCTCTTAGACTAAAATTATACCTGAATGGGAGAAAAGGCCCAGAAGAGTTGAGCAGCTAGTAAAATAACCACAGTGACTTCAGAATAGATGATTAAGAAGCTTTGAGTCCAACTCAGTGTCTTAAAGAAAAATCAGGAGATGAAGGCTGAAAATGCTTTGAGACAAGGGATTTTGCCAAAAATGTTGAAGATTCTAGCTCAAAAGCATTGTTTGCATGTTAAGCCAATGCCAAGGGTCCATTTGAAACTTTGATTTGGGTCTTTGTCCCATGGCACTAGGAAGGACTATAATTGTAGTGCTTCTAAATCCTCTGGACCATGAATCATGCAGGGTAAATTTTCTGAATGTGCCACAAAGCCCTTCATCAGCATGAAAATATAAGTAGTTAATGGAAGGTGTATAAGTACTTATCTTTCCAGTACTCACAGAAATAAGTGTGTCCATTTGATTTCAAAAACATGGCTTTTCACCCTTTTAGATGAAGTTTTTTTTTGTTTGAATGCAGATCGTATATTTGGTCCAAAAAAAAATGCTATCTAAAGCATGCACGTGTGTGTTAGCTACTCATCTTCGATGAATAGTACTGTTTAGTTTATATGTTGTAGAGATTAAGCATTTTCTATAAATTTTGTAAATGATATAGGACTAATGTAGAGTTCCCAAATGATCACATGCTTTGGGTATGTTTACAAGAACACAGACAAAAAATATTTGACTAGATATGACCTGTCTCTTTATAAAATATATAATTCTTTGGGAGAGACTAGAATGAAAAGAATCAGGTAGGTGAAGAGTCAAAACATTTTCCAATTTCTATTTCTTTTCTATTTGTTTTCTTCAAACCAGCAGTGACTTGTGTAGTCTTTTAGTGAATCTCAGACAAAAGGAATGTAGATTTTTGTGTTCTGAATTCTATCTGCATAACCAATATATGCACTCAATATCTAGGTATGTTACAAATGCTCAGAAGTCTCTTTTAAAGCTATGCTGAATTAAATAGGGGGGAACAAACCATAGTGTCTGTAGGTTTTATATGTGTGCATATATGTGGTGTGTGTGTGTGTGTGTGTGTGTTTCTACTTTCCAAGCAAGGTAGGGAGTTAAATTTATTCAAGCACACTAAAGGAACATTATATCTGACTAATGAATATGGTTACTTTTTTTAAACTTCAGAAGACTATTTCTAAGTGGCCATGCTTGACAAGAGTCTGCATTGAAATGATTGTCCCCGATATCTGTAAAAATAACACATCTCATGTTTGGTTACTTTTAAAGCCGAATAACCCGTGAAAATGGGTTGCAAGTCTGTCCTCACTTTGTTGGGCATGGAATAGGATCCTACTTTCATGGACACCCAGAAATTTGGCATCATGGTAAGCAAATTAAAGTAGGGGAAATTTAGCAGGCTAGAAACTATGCCCCCACAGATGATCCACTTTAACATCTTTTAGCATAAAAAAAGACCAAAAAAAAATACCACCAAAAACCAAAACTGCACACCCATAAAATCCCACTTTACTCTTTAACCATCACATTATGTTACTGGACTAGTACCCTGCAGTTTTCCTATCTTAAAATAAGGTTTATTTTTTGCTTTATGTCTTCTCCTGGAGGATGCTTGGCTGGAAGACAGAGGGGGATATTTTTCTCGAAAAAAGTTACCCATGATAAAAACAAAACTCTACTGCATTAATATCCCAGCATGCTCATATGACTGTTTTCTGTTTTTCTTTTTCTGCCCCCTTTTCAAACTGCTGACTGTTGTGGTTAAACTTCATTACATCCTACACAGTGCTGACAGCTGATGTATTTAGCAGCATGTACCTACCTCTTTAGTGAGTTCTAGGTTGTAACCCACCTCCCTACTCCTCCCTCCCTCATGATACTCTATCACCCCTTGCTTCTCACTGCCGGTAGGTAGTGTGTCCCCCTCCAGTGTGGCAGGGGTGAAGGGGGGATTGGTAAGGAGAAGTAGAGTTATCCTGGGGGGTGGAGGTGGAGTGGGGAAAGGAAGTAATGTTTTGGGTAAGACTGGTGGTTATAAAGGAGAGTGTGAGCAAAAGTAGGAGTGGGGAGTGTATGGGTGTAGTTATGAAAGAGTTCACTTCTGGTTCTGACATTTGCCTAGAGTTTGGGGCAGGGGAGAGGATGGGGAAATCACATGTGGGCACCAAGGTAGCCTTGCCACAGTTTTTGAAACTTTAGAGATTTCTACCTCCCGAAAAGAGCCCCGCCTTAAGCTATCTAGTGTGGGCTCTCTGGTCACAAATTCTCTGGCCACAACTTCTCATCGAGGGGCAGAGTAATGGGGGAGGGGAGCAGTACCTGGTGCTGTACTGAGATTTATTTTTTTTAAAGATAGTCTTTCAGATCAATCTACTGGAATTAACCATCTGGAAGAAATTGTGCTGGTGTAACTGAGTAGTTCAGAACCCACACTTGCCAGGCATTGGCTTTCTTTCTCCTTAAGCGCACCCTGCAACAGTGTCCTAGCTCATGTATTCAGTGTCTGAGCCTTATAGAAGGGAGTAGGTAGGAAAGAGGCTAGAGAGGTTCCCGTGGAGGTGCTGAGTGTCCCCAGACTCCACCTCCTGCTGCTGGGGAGTTACCTATATAGCTCTCCCCAACCCAGCCTTCCCACCTGGAAATCATTTCTCAAGGTGATGACCACATGGGGCATTCCCTTCTTCTCCACCTCACCCCTGATATTGGAAACCCTGTTAAACTCCCCACCCCCACTCCACCCCTTGGCTGGAGCAAACTTTTGTGGAGGTGTTTTCTCCCCTCCCCTTCTTTCACCAGTGTCACTTTATAGCTTTCATGGGGCAAAGATTGAGTGAGGATGCAGTGCAGGAGTGGTTTTCTGGCCTTTCCAAGAAGGGGTGAACTTGGGGCTGGAATACAAGAAGTCTTCAAATTTATCTAGGCCAAACCATTCTCTTTCCTGTGACCCCGAGGCTTCAGGTGGATTTGTCTTGGGGTGGGGGTGGGACTGGGCCTTAGGCCTGGTAGTTGTATCCTGTCTCCTTGGAAGGTGAGTTACTTTGAAGGGTATTTTTTTCTCTGTGTTTCACCAGATTTTCACTCTTCTAAATTTAAATTCCCCTCCCCAGTTTTTTTCTTAAAAAACGCACACGTGCAAAGTAGCTTTTTGAATAAGTGGCCCAAACTTCTAATTATGTTTCTCTTTCTCTCACTCTTCCCTACCCCTCCCCATGCTTTTCTTTTGTAGCGAACGACAGTGATTTGTTGATGGAAGAAGGGATGGCATTTACTATAGGTTAGTCTCCACCGCACTTTCGAAGTCCCAGACCTCGATCCTCCCGGGTTTTCCTGTGCACGTCGTGTAAGGGTCTGCCTGTCTGCTCCGGCTCCGTTGAGCCTTGAGGCAACTAACTCAGGCCGGAGTAAAGTCACTCATCTGCCTAATGAGAGAACTCTCTTCCGTGACAAATCTTATTAAATCTAATTGGAGACCCATCCTCCTAATTCAGACATTTCTCCAGCCCGTTTTGGAAACGGTAGCCGTCCAACATCTAATTCCCTTTTCAGTGTAGTGTTATGAGTTTGAGGTGTTTGTAACCCTCATTTTTCCATAACACTTGGATGGTTTGTGTTTGCTCTCTCGTTTTTTCTCCAGGTCCGCAAATGTCCTGTGCCAGTTTGCTTTCTGCTTGTTTAATAACTGCTAGATCTCCCATCCAGA
This sequence comes from Trichosurus vulpecula, assembly GCF_011100635.1. NCBI lineage: Eukaryota > Metazoa > Chordata > Mammalia > Diprotodontia > Phalangeridae > Trichosurus > Trichosurus vulpecula. The sequence continues at coordinate 226,066,247 of NC_050574.1, forward strand.
TCTCTCACCCATACACAGCTATGGAAAAGTACTGTTTTTTCCCCCTAAGTGTGACTTAATGGCAAAGCAATTAGAGGAAAATAAGAAAATTGTTATTTTGCTGATTAATGAACATTTTGAGCATGTTTTAAAAATTCAAATATTTTTAAACTGTTTGATGTGTATAAGAGGGGCCTGCGTTTTGGTGGTGATTATCCACAGGGTCTTAATTAAGGCTTGATTAAAATGCCCTCTAAAAAATGAGATGGGTAACTTCATACATGTTTAAATGCCTTAATGTTTCTTCTTCCCACTGTTTAGTTAGTAGTTTAATGTGAAAGCAAAACTTCAATTAAAGAAATCTTACAAAATGACAACATGAGCCAGTGGGGAAGTACTTGGAAGATAAACCTTTTTATAAATCTTTTGATAATGAGCCCAAACAGTGTTTGACAAGGATCTGGTGAGGTCACTGAAATAAATATTTTTCCCATTACAGAGCCAATAATCGTGGAGGGATCCCCTGAGTTTAAGGTCCTGGAGGATAAATGGACTGTAGTCTCTACAGATAATAAAAGGTGTTTAATTCGATCCTTTTACTTTTTTTTTTATTTCAAATTCCCCAGCTCTCAGCCAGAATTCTGGGGTAAGGTCTCAATACTTCCAATCTACATAGTTCCTCCTAATTGTTAAATGTGTATTTCAGATCAGCGCAATTTGAACATACCATCGTAATTACATCTGGAGGAGCCGAAATCCTGACCAAACTGCTTGAAGAACCTTAAGAGCTACATCCAGGAGTTCTTGGGGACAGCGATGCTCTAGGGTTTACTAGTTTGAGAAAGGTTTAGAAACCCATTTGAAGAGTTTTTAGAAGACACAATGAAAGCAGACCCAGGAGAAAGAGCAGCCTGGTACCTAGAGTCTTCTGAAAACTAATTTGATTATTGGGTGAGGGATTATAGTCAAAAGTTTTGAAGACCACTCCTCGGAGGTTTGAGGAGTGTCAGGTTCCACGGAACTTGCCTCCCCCCCCCCCCACCTCCTAATTCGGGATGAGAAGGAATCAGGCTGACACTTTCCTGTCTGCAGTCTCAAATTCCATTGGAAAGAAACGGGGAACTGGTGAATCCCTGGTCAGGAGAGGATTCCCCGAAGGAGCTTAATTCTACTTTGTAATTAACCAGCATTTCCTCGAATTGAATCTGCGCGAGTAAAAGGTTTTGTGTTTTAAACCAGTTGTCGGTGGTGCCAATACAACGTTTCTCCGATTGTTTGGGGGTAAAGTGGAAGTGTTTGAACTTTTTTTTTTCTAAACACATACTTGAGTGCACACAAAAAGAAAAAAAATACTTCTAGTAAGGAAAATCGCTTTGTATTTGTGCATAAGAAAGTGACAGAATCCTACCACTTTTCCTATTGCCAGTGCCATCCAGTATATTAGTCGGCTTTATGGGGAGCTAGGTTACGGTTCATGGCGGGGGGCAGGGTGTTTATTTTTGGCAGCCAAATTTTGAAAGGAAAAAATAACTCCTGGTAAATGGAGGAGTTTGTTCCAAACGATACCCTTAGCTGTGAGGATTAAGTCTATTTCAGGTGGACTTCTAAAATGCGGGAACTTGTGTCGCCTGCCTCTCCCCAGTCCCCTTAAAGAAGGATCTACAAGAGCACCCAGAGTACCCTTGAGGAGCCTCAGACCCCTGTTGCCTCGGAGCCGAAATCCACACTGACCGAAAGGGCAGAGCTTCGAATTCACAATTCAAATAGGACTTGGAGTCCCTTGGAACAAAAACTTGGCCAAAAAACCTATCCCGAGCCATCTAAGCCAAACACATGCTTTTGGGAAGGGTACAGTGCCTCCTTTTACGTGTACATGTGTATTTTTGTCCATAAAATCACGAACTAGACCCTCCATTTCCCCGAACTAAGGGTTACCCCTTCCTGTGTCAGTCTTTTCTGAGTGATGAAATGACTTTTGACTGGCGGGGCTAGCGGGTTTCTGGCAAGGGTGGAGGGGCTAGATCGTATCTGAAAAGCTGGGTTGGGGGTGGGGGATCGTGTGGAAATTAGGCTGATGGTGGCTATTGGGTTTGACTTTTGCGTTGTCTTAAGGGACTAATCTTTCACTTGAGGGACTCCCCTTGTACAGACCCTGTATCCTTTTAAAGACCTAATGTCTTGCAAAACCAATCCTCCAAACCCAAAGGTCTTTCCTTGTCCCCTTCTCATTCAGCTATCCAGACTCCGTCTGGCTTCTTTTGAGACTGAAAGGCCTTGAACTCAGCACACCAATTGGGAATCCAGTCGATTTGGGGGAGGGGAGCATCTTTTTTAAAAGAAATGTAGATACTTGTTTCTGAAAAAACTTGATAAGCAAATTTGAGTGCGTGCGTGTGTGTGTTGCATGCCTGCAACTTTGATAGAAAAGACAGTCCCCTTTCCTCCAGAGTGCCACAAATACTGGTGTTGCAGTCATGCAAAGTGGAATTAGTGGAGAATCCCGTCTTCTGGCAAATTCAGACTCCAATCCACTAGAACAGGAAGGGAATGAGAGACAAATGAGCGCGTATGCTGCCCATGGGAAACATCCCGTTTTCAAGGAGGCATTTGAATTGTTACCTGGATGTATGGTTTCCCACTACATTTCAGACCCTGGTGCAACCATATTTTGGTTGTCTCTGCAACCATGGATGCTAGTTAATTCAATGGGCAAGAGGCTGGCCTCTTTAGAGACGTCCTGTTCACAGTTTTAGTTGGTATACTGGAGAGGAAAGAGTTGGAAAAAGGCGAGGAGTTTGAAGTTTAACAAAAGTGCAGTAAGGAATTTGCAGGAGGCTGACCCAGGCTGCGGACAACCAGAGCTGTGAGAGAGGGAATTGGAGAAGCGTTAGAACGCCCTTGGGGTGGCACAGAACAATGCAGTCTCCTAAAAGCACCAGGGCCATTTCGATGCTCGGGGACGCTTGCCAAAAGAATGATTTCTCTTTCTTCAAAGGATAATCGGATTGCTGGAGATTAGTCCGGCATCTTGGTTTAGGATCTATTGACTCTGGGGTTATCTGAGAATCATTTTTATTAGGACTGCAGCATTCTATCAACTGCTGTGGTAACAAGCTGTTTGTGTGGCGATTATAACGAGGTGATTATATTTATGATGTACATTTATAATCCTAATTATAAAGGTTATTGCTAAAGTTTTCAAAAAAAATGTCCGATTCCCCCACCCACCCACTCAAAACCCCAAAATAAACAAACCCCAAACAAACAAAAAACAACCCAACCCAACTATATATAGTAGAATGGACTTTCAGATTGAAATTAGTATGACCATTTGAAAAGTGTTTCTTTTGCCCCTAACCGCCCTACTACTCCGCTTCATGCCAAATTATTTGTAAATATTTGTTAGGATCGACTTTGAATCCTTTTGAAATTATTTCATTTTACATCTAGATACAGTCACGCAAGCGGCCACAACTTTCTGTAAGGATATCTTACTATTTCTTGGTGAATTTCAAAATAAGTTCAGCTTCAGTATTTGTGAAACTCTAGAGGAAAGGAACGGTCTCTCCTATCAAAGTTGTGACATGCAGAGACCTGGGAAAGCTAGGCATTTTAGAACAGGTGTTACGCTCAATGAGGAAGAGAGAATGGGGAGAGGGATTGCTCTCTTAAGGTTTATAGAGGATAGATAAAATCACGCTAAGTGGGTGACAAGCAGGGGGAAAACATAGCTTGATAACAGAAAGCTGAGTCTGTACAGTGTACCAGATCTTTCTCTCCGATGCTTCTCCTCAGGTTTATATACAAGTATGTCTCTCTCTAGGTGTAAATAAATGCACAGGTACTCCAGATAAGCACATTCATACATAAGCACTCCCACGACGTGTCGAAGAATTCAACATTACAGTATAAAGCTAATCTAAATATTTCTGGTTAGGATTTTTTTTTTCTTGTGGAACCAGCCAACAGCTGAAAGGACTTTGAGTTGGCTTTGTTTACACGGAATCAGTCTAAGGCATCACATTTGCAAACCATAATGCTGACTACAACTCTCTGCCTTTAGTCCCTTGTCCAGATGCAAATAAGAGTAATTCATCAAAAGGATCCTTGACCTGCATTTGCTAGTTAGGTTCACGTTCTTGCCTTCTCCTTCCTAGCTATTCCTTCTCTCGGACAGCTTTCTTAGTGAATCTCTCCTTAAACAAGTCACTTTAGTTTGTCTACTGACATGCTTTCAACTTAGTGTCTCAATAACCCCCTTTCTTATCCCGAATCTCCTTCTTCTCTGGGGACCCCAAACTCCTGCCTCTTCCCGAAAACGAACCCGCCTCGAGTGATCACTTACATGGCCATGGCTCAGGAAGGCAGCACGCAGGGGAGACCTGATTGCCAGAGCGGAGTTCATGCTGCGGGGAATGGCAGGCATCATTCCCGCATCTCGTCACCACCACCACCACCACCACCGATCCGCCGCTGGGCCAGAGATATGAACTTTTGTCGGGCCCACCCCAAAACGAGCGTGAAACAAGCTCTACGAAGGAGCAATTAAAATCACGAGAGTAACTACTAACTAAATCAGGAAGAACCCACAGGCTCCGGGGGCTGTCAGGTTGCAGTCATTAGCTGGTTGTTGTTACAAAGCATCACCGTGTGGTTCAGAGATTTAAAAAAAAATGTTTTTAACGTTGGCAAACCCATTATTGGTTTGGAAGATTTCTCCCCCCCAACTTGTTTTTATTTTTTGCTCCAACCACGCTTCCTGACATATTTCTGCCCCCAGCCTAGAGCCCTAAACCCAGAGAGAAAAATTCCGACAGCAGCAGCAACAGCGGCGACTGCAGCCGCTGCTGCAGAAGTTAAAAAAGAGAGAAGCCCCCTCCACTAATATCTGTAACGACATCACCAATGTAATTTGTTTTGAATGTTCATTTTTATTGGTGTTCTCTCTTTGCCAAAATGTGCTTGATTACATAGATTTGGTCCTGTGATAACTGCGCACCCTAGACAGGCTAAGGTGTAACGGAGAAGGTTCAGCTCAGGCCAGATCAAATCCCAGGCTGTTTAACGCTGAAAGGCTGCATGTTGCTATTAGTGTTAAATATATGGCTAATTATGCGTATGAAAATTAAACATCAGTGTTATGCTAATGGGGCCGCCTTCAGCTGTGGATCAGAGCACTTGAGACTAGCATTTAATCAAATGAATCAGTAACTAATACATCTGCACGTGTGAACTTTCACAAGATCATTTCCCTGTTACCGTCACACCACTAAATTATGAAAGAAATAATTATCAACACTTTCTAATTATCTAACAAAGTAATTTGGGATTCACCGTGGGGCTGGCGGGATTGGGATCCTGCAGCCCAACGTTGTCAGCATGCCTGCGACTCCGCGCCAGTTGTTTTGTGTGAGTGTGTGTGTGTGTGTGTGTGTGTGTATTTTTGTGGCGTGTGTTTTGCTGCAGGAGAAAGGTGCTTTTTGCTCTGTGTCTTAGGCTTCAGGGCAGGACTAGAGGGCCTTCTCACTTTCACTAGCCACACACTCGCCCGCCCACCCAACTTCCATTTTCACCGCTTAGCCCTGGACCCCAGTCCGGGACCACCTCCTGGGCAGCAGCACAGGGTCTTAGCCAACGCCCTCCTACACCTCCCCCCCCCCCCCGCCCCAGTTCATTTGTGTTTCTAACCGTATTTGGAGGCCAAGCCCTATACATGTGGAAGATAACTAGTCATAAATGGAGACATGCGTCCGCACACGGACGTGTGCCGACGGACACAGATTTGCTCCCAGTTTCTGCGTGCGGGAGAGTGCTCCCCCTTCGCACAGGTAACACCCTTTACTTTAACAAGGCCTCCTTAGGGAGACGAAGAAATCGCACCCTCCAGCGACCATTCAGCTTGCTCTGGCCCCTGCTGATTCTTCCCATGTTCTGGTTTCTCTCTGCTCCCCTGCGGTGCTGAAAACTAGCCCTTCGCCACCAAGCCCATAGAAGAAGGGGAATGAGGTGGGAAGGGGAAGAGGAAAGCTACGGTGGACCAGGGTAAGGGGAAGGAAAGGAAGGAGGGTGAAGAGTGTGTATGTATTTGAGTGGGGGGAAAGGGTTGCAGCCTCTTTTTTCTGGGAGGAGAAGCGTGGGGTCCACTTCGCTCACAGGGAGCTGCCTTCTAATCAGATCAGACACAGCCTCAGCGCACCCGAGGAGCCGAGGCTGGAGAGATGCGAGCTGTCCCCGGTGAGCAGCGGAGCGCGGGTAGAGTGAGCAATTTGTGTGTGTGTGTGTGTGTGTGTGTGTTAGGAAGGGAGGGGAAGTTGGGGGGGTCACCAAGAAAAGGGAAAGGTGGACCCCATGGGGAGGGGAAAAGAGTGGAAGACAGGAGAGAAATAGATGCATTGGAAGGGGGCAAAAAGAGACTGGAGAAAGAAGTAAGCGTGATTAGAGTGGGCGCTTTCCCCTCGGGCTTTCTGCTCCACACTTAGTCCCAAGGATGTCTATGAGTGCTGGCGCCTAAGATGCTGCGGTCCAGGGGAAGCGCGAATTGGGGTAGTGGTGAGGCCAGTCTGGAGACTGCAGGCCGCCCCCCCCCTTTCCCCATCCCCACTTTAGGCTGGGGGCCCAGAGGACCAGAGGAGGTGGAAGCGGTTGTGCAAGCGTGGCGGCTGTTGCAAGTTGTAGCACCCGAGGTCCCCCAGTGAGGGGGGCGGGTTGGCTGGGGTGGGGGGAGTTGCTGGTTGGCTTCTCAGGAAGAAGGCGCTTTGAGGGAGGAGGGAGAAGGAAAAGAGGGGGTAAAGAAGTTAGAGGGGGGAGCGCTGGAGGGCTTGTAAACTCTCTCCGCTCTGGCGCCTGCCGCCGCCGCATTGTGAGCCCTGTCGTGTTGCTCTATTGCAGATGTTCACTCGCAGGGGCTCGGGGACGCATCTCTCCCAAGTCCTGCTTGCCTCGCTCCCTCTAGTCCAGCCGAGCCAAAGCACCTCGGACCAATCCCAGGCGATTATGCAAGACGGCGGACCAATCAGATCCGCCAGCTCATGAATATTCATGACCTTGGCTGAGTCAAAGCTTTGAGGCGAGTTTGGGGAGCTCGGCAGCATCATGCTTAGACTTTTCAAAGAGACAAACTCCATTTTCTTATGAATGGAAAGTGAAAATCCCTGTTCCGCTTAAATTGGGTTCCTTCCTGTCCTGAGAAACACAGAGACCCCAAAAAGGAAAGCAGAGGAGAGAGACCCACACCCAGACCCAGCGAGAAGAAATGACCATGACTACTATGCCAGAAAGCCTCAACAGCCCCGTGTCGGGCAAGGCTGTCTTTATGGAGTTTGGGCCGCCCAGCCAGCAAATGTCTCCTTCTCCCATGTCCCACGGACACTATTCCATGCACTGTTTACATTCTGCTGGCCACTCGCAGCCCGACAGCTCCTACAGCTCGGCCTCATCCTTCTCCAGACCGCTGGGCTACCCCTATGTCAACTCCGTCAGCAGCCACTCGTCTAATCCCTACATCAGTTCAGTGCAATCCTATCCCAACAGCTCCAGCCTGACTCAGACCCGGTTAGAGGAGACAGGTATGTGCACTTGGCTTTCCACAGGGAGGAAGGGGAGGGGAGGAGGTGTGAGGAAAGAGAGAGAGCAGAGAGAGGGAGAGGGAGAGGGAGGGGGGAGGGCGGGAGAGAGCAAGAGAGGTTTCGGGTATCAGTCTATGCATCCATATCCTAGCAAAGAAAAAATTTAAAACTCATAAACATCAAGAAAAGAATAAATCCAGCGTTCGTCCTCCCGAATTGGCTGTATCTCTGGGCGGCTCCGTGTGCTGAGCACACAATGCCCCTCTGGAAAACAGAAACCCAGATGTGCACGTATTAGTCTTGGTAATTATTTATTGCGTAGCGCTATAAACAATGTATGCAATTAAGGGTAATTAAACCTAAACTGCAGCCTGTAAAAATAGCAAACTTTCCCTGAGAAGAAGCCCAAGCTTCTGAAATAGCCCCCCAGCCTTTGTTAGAGGGACTTGATCGCGTATTTTTTCCTTTTTTCCCACCTCTTTCCCACTTGCTCCACACTTCTCCCCCAACCTTGCTGCTTCTGCTCTTCTCTTTTCTTGTTATTAATTATCGTTGTGACGATCACCGCCACCACCACCACCATTATTACTATTAATGATTGCCCCTCTTCTTTGCTGTTATTCCAGGAGCAGATTCGGAGAAAAGCACCGTGGTAGAAGGAGGGGAAGTTCGTTTCAATGGGAAGGGGAAAAAAATTCGCAAACCCAGGACTATTTATTCCAGTTTGCAGTTGCAGGCTTTGAACAGGAGGTTCCAGCAAACTCAGTACCTAGCTCTGCCGGAAAGAGCGGAGCTCGCAGCCTCATTGGGACTCACGCAGACACAGGTACAAGAGAGAATCCTCCTCTTTTACCACACACATGGGCCTCTTTTCATCTCGCTTTGCTTTGTTTTTTTTTTCCTCTCCCATGTACACATATACATAGAACAGAGCATATATAATGTCATATGTATAACCTCTCTCTCTCTCTCTCTCTCTCTCTCTGCCTGCCCTCGCTCCCCTTTTACCAGTGATCCTTTGCCGGACTTTGATTCCCGGGCACTCTGATCATTGAAGCAGTAGGATTTCCTCGCTGGGTTTTGTTTTGGGGGCTCTGGGGCCGCACGTGCCCGAACAACTGGAACAATAGAGACGAGACGGGTTCTAATCCCCTCTATGGCTTTGAAGTGCGTTGCTAATCACTCAGCCTTTTGGCACCAAGACGCTGCCACCCTTGTTTTCTTCCTAGTCCTCCTCCTCCTCCGCCTTCTCTTCCACTTTGTTGGTGGGAGTGGGGAAACTTTCCTCCCCACCCGGAGGGCAAAATCTCCTTTAACTCGATCCTAACGGGGGGACAGCATAACTTTGCTTAGCCACATTTTAGATTTTCTTTGAGAGAAATAGCAAACATTCTTTCTCTCAGCAGCTCTGTCATTTAGGAATATTCTTGGTTTTGAATGTCCCGGGCCGGTATTTGGAGCAGAGTGGGGGTGGGGGGGAGCAAACAAACACAAAAGCAATGATTGGTTTGAGCCCAGAGAAATGTCAAACGTAACACCATCTTCTCAGCCAACTCACCCTAGGGCAAAGAAAGCAGTGAGAAGAGAACGCCGTGGACTCGAAATAAATTTCCTAAAACAGTTTCTGGAGTTTCCACACTTTTTGTTTTTATTTATTTATTTATTTACTAAATGATTGCTTTAATTGGAATTGGAAGGGCTGTTCATGGGTTCTCAGCATCGACAAATAATGGAAAAGCCTATGAGATTAATTCTTGTCTCTGGCTCAGGCAGGAAAATGCCTTTTATTCTTTCTTTTCTTTGATTTCACCCTCTCCCTTTCCCTCCGACCTTCCTCAACAAACCCCCTTCCCCAACACAGGCACATATCATCCCTGCTCTTTTAAAACTTGTTCTCTCTCCCTTAAAACAACAACAAAAAAAGCTGTTCGCTCTCAGCAGTGGCTGGGATTCCCAGCCGCGCCCCCTGGACTGAGTGTTCGCTCTGTGCTTCCTCTTTTCTGCTGCTTAACCCCACGGGCTGGTCATTGGCTTCATCATTAAAAGTTAATGCGAAGGGATTGGGTGCGGGGAATCGCCTTCCATTCTGTCCGTAGAAGCGCCACTGCCTTCTGGGTTCAGTCACTTTCCTAGGCTTTGCAGGAAAGGCCGGCCTTTTCTCTCTACACTCCTCGCTCCCCTTTCCCTTCGATTCTTTATCCCCATTCTTCCCAGTCATAAATCTTCTCCCTTAAGCACAGGTCCACCCATACCCCCGCCCCAAGTCACGTCTGTGGTGTTTGGTTTTGCAGGTTAAAATCTGGTTCCAGAACAAGCGGTCCAAATTCAAGAAACTGATGAAGCAGGGAGGGGCTGCCCTTGAGAGCAGCGCGCTGGCGAACGGCCGGGCTCTGTCCGCCAGTTCGCCTCCAGTCCCCCCGGGCTGGAACACCAGCAGCTCCTCCAGTAAGAGCTCCACTGGCAACGCGGGCACCTACATCCCGAGCTACACGTCGTGGTACCCCTCAGCCCATCAAGAAGCTATGCAGCAACCTCAGCTCATGTGATTTACAAAAACGAACCAACCCAGCTTCCTTCCTTCCGCCTCTCCCCCACCCAATACCCGGGTCCCCACGAGTCTCCCCAGTCCAGCCCTCCCCCGGTTGACACGCACTATGGGTCCAGAGGAGAAGAAGGGAGAGCCAAGGAAGGGAAAATACAAACAAAGGATGCAAACCACCACCGCCGCCAATCACCATTGCTAAGCACCAGTCTCCAGACAGACCACAGAGTGCACTGGACCTCTTCAGACCGGGGAGAGCCTTCGGTTGGATGACGCTCCAAATTCTGGCATGCCGCAAAGGAGCGCAGATGTGATGCGGGGTTGTTTCCCACGTGCTGACAGCTGAGAAAGCTGCCTCTGAGCTCTGTTAGATCACCCGGAGGACAGCCTGGGAGCAGGGAGACAATTCGACCCTCAGCTTTGTGGGGCGATCAGAAAACAAAACAAAACAATGTTTGTAGAAACACGCTCTTTTCTGTCCTGTCTGTCTCCTCGTCTTCTTTCTCTCTGTCTCTGTGCCCTGATCAAATATAGGTCATTTCATTTGTTCTCCCCATCTTTACAGCCTCTTTGATAGCAATGAGAGCACGGAAGGGGAGTACCCCTTTCCCCTCAGTTTTCCCCTCCTTGTACTAGTTTGGGAAAAAATTTTGGACATTCTCCTGTGCCCTGCCTATCCATTTATGTAGTTTGCTGGGGTGGGATGGGAGGAAAGGGAGGGGAAGGGATTTTATTTATTGACAAATTGACTTAAACTACCACTATCTGAGTGCTAGACACTCGGTGAATATATTTGGCTTGCAAAGTGCACTGTTTGAAAGCACCGTTTACTTTAATCGAAAAAGGAAAAAAATGAGGTTGTGATTTTTAACTTTTACAATAACTTTTATACTTTGGTGATGTGGAGAGGTTGGGTCCGAATGATTTGCGTTTTTTCACGAACTCAATGTTATTTAAAAGAGAGAGAAAAAGAAAATGAAAATAAGCGAACACAATTTCATTCATCCTCCGAGTGGTTGGTTGATTGAGTGAAAAAATTAGAATTTTCTTGACTGTTGTGTGTGTGTGTGTGTGTGTGTGTGAGAGAGAGAGAGAGAGAGAGAGAGAGAGAGAGAGAGAGAGAGAGAGAGTTGCTTGCTCTGAGTGGAAAAGAAGAAAGAGGGAGGAGAGGCGAAGCGAAATTATTCCAATGGGCTTCGAATTGAGACAGTGCAGCTTTAAAAACGATCTTCAGAGGCTTTGCCACAGAAAAATGCCAATCAAAAATCTACGTGCACATACTCCAGTGCAGGATCTAATCGCTGTACATATTATTATTATTATTATTATTATTGTTCTGTAAACATGTTGCACAAATTTAGCCCTTTTTGTTTCGTTTTGTGTGGCTGTAAAACATGATGCTTTGTGAAATGGGAATCTTGACATTTTACTTGTGAAATTTGGAAAATGTGATCAATTGAAATCAACTGTGTTTAGTGTTCTATATGTCAAAGTTTAGTTTTATATTGAGAATGTTAACTTATTGCTTTGTATCTGGAAAAAAACTTTGTAAATAAGTTATAAAGTTTCTTTGAGACAGTAAAATTATGGTTTCGAAAAAGAGCTGATGCCCTGTGTGCTGTGTACAGGAGCGAATTTGGGGCGAGAGAGGTGCCGGGACCCGGAGTCTGAAACAGGCAGAAACAGGTGCTGTCTATGTCCCAGTTCGGGTTGGCCCTTGGCCTCTTCTCATTAGTTCTCAGAGGCCAAGAGGGTGTCAGAGTCTTGGGTAAGCATGTGGGCTGGCAGAACCTAGGAAAAGATGCATCTCAGAAAATAACTTTTGGGATAAGGTGTAATGCTAGCTAAGTTTGGCCACGGGACCTGCTGAAGACTGGTGACCTCAGTGCTTTAAGCTGAGTGGATTGTCTTGGCTAGTGTCTATCCTAAGCCTGTCCTGTCCACCGCTGTGGCCTGCTCTGCTCCCCAGAGATCGTCTGGGCACCACAGACCCGAAGTCCTTGGACTGGGTGCTCACCCCACCCAAGCGGAGGAGGGAATCGACCTGAGCACCACTTTAGACTAGCTCTCAGGCCCGGAATCCTCCTGGCCCTTCTGGGGTCCTCAGCCCCCTCCTTTTGCATTAGATTTTCCTTTTCAACATTAGAAGTTCCTTCTCCTTTCTTATAGCGGCTTCCTTTAATCCTCCTTTACCCCCATTTAAAAGGCAGAGGAAGGAGGGAATGAGGCTGAGGAGAGACCACGATGTGGTTGAAATGAAATTCAGAGAAGGAACAGGTGCTTCCGTGAGGAGTTGAAGTCGGGAGTGGGAAATTTAAGTTAAAGGGCAAGAAGAAAGGACGGGCAATCCAAGACAGCTGCTGGGCCAATCGATGACTGCCTTGGGTTTCAGCAGTGTCCCTTGCCCAAGTCACTATGTTTGAGGACTGGGATGAAGAGCAGGAAACGGAGGACTTCCTTCGTTCACTGGGTTGATAGACTCTGACCCCAGTCCCTGGGCTGAAAGCTTTCGGATGTGGCTCCAGCCAAGCACTCACGGGGTTGGGGTGGGGGCGCGCGAAAGTCTATGTCTTCATTTCTCCCTTTCCAATCAATCAACGAGTATTTATTGAGTGCCTACTACATACCCAATTAGGGAGAGGGATAAGGGCAGGGGGTAGGGAGCAGTCCCCCATTTTCCAGGAGGAGGATGAGGGAAGCAGCCGGATCTTCCACGCTCGAGGCAGCTTGGGCTAAGGCCACTTACTCGCAAAGCCTTGTCTGATTTAAGCACTTCTGAAAGCTTGTTTAGTTCACGGACTGCCAAGCGCTCCCTGGGCCTTAGTGTTTCGCCAGCGAGTGGGGTGTGTCCGAGTGCCCGAGCCGGGAAACTGGTCAGTGCCTAACCAGGAGAATGACATTTCTGTAAACAGTTTGGAAATGTTTTCCCCTGCTTATTGGAACTGAAATGTGATTTGAAATCTCCACCGGGAGGTAGGAGAGGTGGAGGGAGGGGTCTTCAGCACAGGAAGCTTTGGGTTAAAGGACTTTGTAAATGATTATTTTGTAGAGTGGATTCTTTCAGATACACACACTCTCCCCTCTTTAAAAAGCAGGATTTGGAGTGTTTGCGCCTGTGAGATTATTTGACGCGTAGCCTGCTTGTGTGGGCCGTCGGGGCTGACTCTGGAAACTCAATGGGTCAGGACAGGAAACTCAGCCGCTTGCTGCTTCCCCCAATCTCAGCCTTCCCATTCTACCCCAGCAGACTCAACTGCTTCTTCAGTTCCCAAAACCATCCACCTAGACTTTCGGACAGCACTGGGGAAGACTCCAACTGGACAAGCCCGAACCTAACTCTTCTCAGTTCATCCCACTTCTCTGACCTCCCTGGATAGCACTTGTGATCCGCTCCTGCCCCTGTGCTTTTCTCTCATCTGAGTCCAGGCCTCTCTTCAGAGCTTGCTTCTGGTCTCGACCCTACCCCACGGTCTGAGCTATGACCCATCGGAGTCCATCCTCCGAACCTGCCAGTCACCACTGGCTTGGCCTGGGGGTGGGGAGCGCTGGGGCAGCTGGTTTTGATTCCGGTGACTAGGTCTAGGTCTGGGTCTGCAAATGCAGCCTCTGCCGGGGGTGGGGGTGGGGGATTTCCGGTGGGTG